>NW_025136238.1:0-1191 GCF_004010195.1 Chiloscyllium plagiosum
TGTCTTTGTCACACATACGCTGCCTGTCTGGTCATATACACAATTCCTGTTTTTGTCTCACACAGCCTCACCCTGTTTTTCACCCACATTCTCCCACTCTCCGTCTCACACACACTCCATATCTTCGTCACACACATCTTCATTGCCTGGAACAAACTCGAAGTCTGCCGTTACTGGAGTCGACTTCAGTTTATCCACTCCCAGGGATGTGATTTGGTAAAAATGGTTCGAAGTGGGAGCTATCCATTTTCCACTGACCCAGCGCCAATCCCAGCTCTTTGTCTGAACTGAGGGCAGATCGCAGCGAGACATGACAGAGAGAGAGAGTGAGAGAGAGAGAGAGTCATAGGAATTGAAAGCACAGAATCAGATGCTTCAGTCCAACTTGTCCACGCTGACAATATATCATTAATAACTCTCATCTCATCTGTCAGCATTTGACACATAACTCTCTCAACCCTTCTTACGCATTGACCAATCTTGATGCATTATAAGCTTTATACTTCTACCATCCTCTACCTCTCCGTCTGGCAACTTATTCTATACTTGCAACACTCACTGTGAATGATGCTGTGTGTGGGGGAAAGGATACTCTCAGCCGTTCAAGCTCCTGAGGCACCTATGGGTTCACATCGGGGAGAAGCCATTCATTAATTCCTCGTGTTGGAAGTGATTCAAACAACCGTCCGACCTGCTGAGACATCTTGGCAGCCGCGCAGATGATAAATGTTTTAGTAACACTGACTACATCTGTTAATTTTATCCAATGATGAGTAAACGTATTAGTGCGTGGAGAATATATAACGAGACATGAACTGACAGAGTCAGGAGGGACAGAGATGAAATGCTTCGATCCTTCATTAAATCTATACAATGTAAAAATTGATTTCCGTTTCTTCCTTCACCATGAAAGCCTTTTTTGTCTTTAATACAGGAGGATAAATTAGAGACAGGAGTATTTCTTTAACTTTCCAAAGCGGCAAAGTCATGCAGGATACTCAGTTAAATTTCATCTGTTAACTTTAACTTTGGCAGGCTGAAAAAATTACATTAAAAAATTCCTCAATAACAGTGACCATCAAGTGCACACTGAAGATTATTGAATAGGGCATCGTGGAGGTCGGTGTCCAGTGAACGTCCTTAGTGATTGATTAGGGGAGCTCTGCTCTTTGCGATTTTTATAAATGAGTT
>NW_025136239.1:0-1191 GCF_004010195.1 Chiloscyllium plagiosum
GGGACATAATCAGTGATGGGGCACAGTCAGTGAGGGGGACACAATGAGTGATGGGAATACAGTCAGAGATGGGGACGTAGTCAGTGATGGGGACACAGTGAGTGATGGGAATACAGTCAGTGATGGGGACACAGTTAGTGATGGAGCACTGTCAGTGATGGGGACGCAGTGAGTGATGGGAACACAGTCCGTGATGGGGGCACAGTCAGTGATCGGGATACAGTCAGTGAGGGGGCACAGTCAGTGATGGGAATACAGTCAGTGATAGGGTCACAGTCAGTGATGGGAAAACAGTCAGTGATGGGGACACAGTCAGTGATGGGGATACAATCTGTGATGGGAATACAGTCAGTGATGGGGACGCAATCAGTGAGAGGGAAACAGTCAGTGATGGGAATACAGTCAGTGATGGGAATACAGTCAGTGATGAGGATGCAGTCAGTAATGGGAATACCGTCAGTGATGGGGACACAGTCAGTTTTATGGATACAGTCAGTGATGGGAATACAGTCAGTGATGGGGTCACAGCCACTGATGGGGACACAGTCAGTGATGGGGATACAGTCAATGATGGGAATACAGTCAGTGATGGGGCCACAACCAGTGATGGAAATACAGTCAGTGATGGGGACACAGTCAGTGATGGGGTTACAGTCATGGATGGGGCACAGTCAGTGATGGGAATACAGTCAGTGATGGGGAACAGTCAGTGATGGTAATGCAGTCAGTGATGGGGACACATTCAGTGATGGGGGAATAGTTAGTGATGGGAATAAAGTCAGTAATGGGGATACAGTCGGTGATGGGAATACAGTCAGTGATGGGGTCACAGTCAGTGATGGGAATACAGTCAGTGATGGGGATACAGTTAGTGATGGGATCACAGACAGTGATGGCAATACAGTCAGTGATGGGGATACATTCAGTGATGGGGTCACAGACAGTGATGGCAATACAGTCAGTGAAGAGGACTCAGCCAGTGATTCGGGTACAGTCAGTGATGTGCATACAGTTCATGCTGGGAATACAGTCAGTGATGGGGATTCCGTCAGTGATGGGAATACAATCAGTGATGGGGGCAGAATCAGTGATGGGAATACAATCAGTGATGGGGGCAGAATCAGTGATGGGATTACAGTCAATGATGGGAATACAGAATCAGTGATGGGAATACAGTCAGTGATGGGGATA
>NW_025136240.1:0-1191 GCF_004010195.1 Chiloscyllium plagiosum
ATGGATGATCTTGGGATTGTGTAGGGGGATGAGATGAGAATATTTCAGAGGTCGGCGCAACATTGAGTGCCTGTTCAGCGCTGTATTCCTTTATATTCCATGTTGTATGTCCTTCCCCACAGTAAACATTCAAACAAAGGACAGGATTCATATCTCCCCCATCTCGAGTGGCACCAAACAGAGACTGGCTTATTGATTTTTGAGGTGTCCCTCTACTCTTCGCAGACTCTTTTTTGTCCTTAATGTTATATAAAACCAGTTATGTCTGATTTCAGCAAAGCGACATGCTGCAATTGAGCGAGGTAGAATTCAAAACTATGATAGTACGAATCGAATTCAGACGCGTTATCCATTACAACACTGGGCCAACCGAGCGCCGACTTCCTCTCAGCTTTTACTATGTGCAATGGAGACATTCAGATCGGGAGAAATAAGATTGAGAAGGTGAAGAACTAGCAAAGGTAATCAGCGTCACTGCATTAATTCAATAAGTCCCACTTTGTGAAGCAGTGCCTTTCCCTAAAAAATGAAACACATTTGTCTTCGGGTGCCCCCTTCAGTGTTGTCTGCATCTCTGCTGAAAGTTTCCATTGTTGTATTCACAGTCACTACACGATTTCATGATCCACTTCAGTGAAATGTACTTTCATAATTTGAGTCAAGGGCTCTTCCCTTCAAGAGCCTGAACAAGTTCAGCGAGAAAACTCTGTTTATTTCTAGCCCCGGACCTAGAATAAGACGAGTTGAACGGCTCGCTTATTAGTGCCGCCGGCTCACTGGAGGCCAGCGCGTCAAAACGAGGCACTGTGACCATCACCCTGTTCTGTGCCTTTCTGCAGTACATCTGCTGAACAACATCAGATTATCACAGCTCCGCTTTTTTCACATTGAAACACAAGGCGATAATATGAGCTGTTTCGAAACTTGGGGAAGGCAACTTTGCTGCTGAAGTTGGTTATGGAGTCAACGACAGACACAGGAATGTGTACAAGTCAGGTCACAAGGTTTACTGTCAGCATCACTGGAGGTCCCTGCTTAGGAGTCCGAGTTTTCATCACACAGACCTGGATATAATTCCCAAGAAGATAATGAAGATACTTTTCTCGTTTTCTGAATTATTCGAAGGAAAACTAATTCCTGCTTGCTTGCAAAGCACACACCCGGATCCTGCCAGAATCGGTCCAATGATTC
>NW_025136241.1:0-1191 GCF_004010195.1 Chiloscyllium plagiosum
ATGCTGGAGATCAAAGCTGAAACTTTATTGCTGATTCGCAGTAGGTTGACAAGGCTTACAAGGCTTACAAGGATGCCTTCCTTGAAGAAGCTCTCTGCCTCTCTCTACAAAGATTTCAGTGAGTCCCTCTCTCACTGCACACCCCAGGTCATACCTCTTTCCACCTATCACATTTCCAACGCCCCTCCTCCAAGTCCCTCCTCCCTACCTTTTATCTTCTCCTGCTGAACACTCTCTGCTCATTCCTGAAGAAGGGCCTGTGCCCGAAACGTCGAATCTCCTGTTCCCTGGATGCTGCCTGACCTGCTGTCTTGTTCCAGCAATAAAGTTTCAGCTTTGATCTCCAGCATCTGCAGACCTCACTGTCTCCTCCATGTTTGAGGGAGAAAATCACTTCTGTTTTCAGAGAATCAAATGTTCGGAAATGTTGATACAACAGCACAAATACATCCACGTGATGTTTCTCTACTGACAATATTTTGTTTTCTTTTTTCTTCAATACTCTGTTATGATGTTATTGTGCAAAGTAGTTTCCGAACAGAATGAATGCGATATTGATATCTATCAGTCAGGATAACAGTTATCTCTCATCTCTGATTCAACAAAATCTGGATGCTCATGTCCCAAGTGCTATGGTCAATCTTTGGTTCACAGTGAATAAAAGTAATGAATTGTATTGGAACAGTCCTGTCAATCTTTAACTGCAAACTCTCCACTTCTACTTGGCATAATGTTTCTATTTCTGTAGACTGCAAAAATTTGATAGTCTTTATCAATTGTTCCCTTAAGTCAAAAGTTGGTTTCTGTTGTAAGATAGTTCATAGTTTTTATTTCCTTCGGGTTTTGCTCCTCTATTCCCCCCAACCCCCGTCCGCCACACACACACACACAGTTTTTCCTAAATGATGCACCTCGGTGTGTTAAGGCGTTCTTTCTGTCAACAAGAGTGAAATCGACTCTCCTCTATTACTACTCCATCATAAAACTACTAAAAGCCGCAATGTTAACATTATCTATAGATTACAGTGAGAGCCAATAAGGTGTTAATTCATGCGTTGCAAAATAAAAAAATAAAAACACTTAGCACATGCGAGTTATGTAGTGCACGTCTTTATTCATTTACTTCATAAACATTGTATTGTTCTGAAGAGGTCTGTCTTTTTTCAGTTTGTTTATTCTACTGCGTTCATT
>NW_025136242.1:0-1191 GCF_004010195.1 Chiloscyllium plagiosum
ATGGTATGAGCTGCCAGAGGATGTGGTGGAGGCTCGTATAATTGCAACATTTAAGAGGCATTTGGATGTGTATATAGGAAGGGTTTGGAGGGATATGGGCCGGGTGCTGGCAGGTGGGACTAGATTGGGTTGGGATATCTGATCGGCATGGACAGGTTGGATCGAAGGGTCTGTTTCCATGCTGTACATCTCTATGACTCTATGCTCATACTGTTTAATATGAACCTCTTTCCTGTGTTAGATTTGTCACTGGTACCTATATGGACCATGACACCTGGGATCCCTTGCCTCCCATTGCAATATCCACACGAGTCCAGAGCAGACAGGTGACATCTTGACATTGGACAGGCAACACTGCCTTCTGGACTGCTGTTGTCAGCTGCAGAGAACTGTTTATCCCCCTAACTACACTGTCCCCTGCTATCACTGCATTCCTATTAACTTCTCCTGTTTAAATTGCTTTGTGCACCATAGTTTCAAGGTGAGTTTGCTTAACAATCCTGCAGTGCTGCATTTGTCTACACAAGCTGCAAGAAATTCAAACCTGCTCAACAATTGCTAATGTTGGAGGCTCCTCATTTCTGTCTTTTGTAGCAACATATTTGCCACACTCAGTCACACTTTATGTCCTTGACCATGGGCCAAATCAGTTGACCCTATCCTGAAGTATGAGACTGCTTCCGGGAGCAAACTATTGATGTAACTTTCCACCACTTGTCTGTCACAGTATCTGCAGCTCATCCTCCACCTCAGTGACTGAGCTCAAGTTCATCCAGTTGCGGATGTATATTTGGCTAAAGTGGTATCAGCAGATTATCACATTCTGCAGCTCCCACACATTACCTGCAGTGCCAACTTTATGTGTTTAATTAATTATTTCACTGATTTAATGTTAATTTAACATATCTAGTCCTCCCTATGATTATATTTTTAATATTTAATATTCTTTTCTACTTATCCCAAGTGAAAATTCACTAGTTAACAAAAATAGGAAATATTTACCAGCCAATTTAATAAGCTTTACTCTTACAAGTGTACCTCATTATTACTAAAATTATAGGAGGACAGGAGAACATGCCAGGAGCAGCACATGGCATATCTGAAAATCAAGTATCAAACTGGTGAAGCTGCAAAACAGGGCTGCTTACATACCAAACAACATAGAACATAGAAGAATACAGCGCAGTACAG
>NW_025136243.1:0-1191 GCF_004010195.1 Chiloscyllium plagiosum
CATGCAATTACAGCTCTCTGTGTTAAAAAAAAAAACTACCTCTGACATCTCCTTTATACTTTCCTCCTAATATCTTCAAAACATGAGTTCTCATACCAGTCAATCTTGCCCGTGGGAAAATTCTCTAGCTATTGACTCTATCTATTCTTCTCATTATTTTGTATACCTCTATCAGGTCTCCTCTCTTCCTCCTTCTCTCCAGAGAAATGTCCGAGCCTATTCAAACTTTTTTTCATAAGCCAAGCCCTCCAGTCCAAGCAGCATCCTGGTGAACCTTCTTTCCACCCTCTCCCAAGCCTCTGTATCTTTCCTATAGTAGGGCGACCAGAACTGGACAAACTATTTCAAGTATTGCCTCACCAGGGACTTGTCGAGCTGCAGCAAAACGTCATGGCTCTTAAACTATAACCCCCTATTAATGAAAGCCAAAACACCATATGCTTTCTTAACAACCTTCTCCACTTGTATGGCAACTTTGAGGGATCTATATACTTGAACATCCAAATCCCTCTGTTCCTCCACACTGCCAAGAATCCTGTCTTTAATCCAATATTCAGCATTCGAGTTCCACCTTCCAACATGCATCACTTCGCATTTATCCAGGTTGAACTCAATCTGCCATTTCTCAACCCAGCTCTGCATTCTGCCTATGTCGCGCTGCAGCCTGCAGTAGCCCTTTATACTATCGTTGACGCCTCCAAACTTTGTGTTATCTGCAAATTTACTAATCCTCATCCTCATCATCCAAATCCTCATCTTTGTAGTTTATAAAAACTACAAAGAGCAGAGGCCCACATACAGAGCCCTGGGAGACCCCACTCAACATTGTCGTCTAGGCAGAATACTTTCCATCTACAGCCACTCTCTGCCTTCTGTCAGCCAGCCAATTCTGTGTATATCTGTTTAATGCCTGGAAACAGAGTGTTGGTGGAGGGTTGTCTGTTTATGTCTGATTAATAGTCCGTGATAGAGCGTGGTGCAGGGTTGTGTGTGTTTTTCTGTATCTATCTGCTTAATGACAGGAGACAGACTGGTGGTGGTCGAAGGTTGTGTGTATGTATTTCTTTGTATATCTGCTCAATGGAAGGATAACAGGGCGGTGGTGGAGGGTTGTGTGTGTGTGTTTCTGTGTATATCTGTTTAATGGCAGGAGGTAGGGTTGTCTTGGAGGGGTGTGCGTGTGATTCTGTG
>NW_025136244.1:0-1191 GCF_004010195.1 Chiloscyllium plagiosum
ATCAGACTAGTCTGCACCATCAGGTCAGTCTGCCCTATCAGGCTACTCTGCACCATCAGGCCAGGCTGCACCATCAGACCTGGCTACACCATTAGGTCAGTCTGCACCAACAGGCTAGTCTGCACCATCAGGTCAGTCTGCACCATCAGGCTAGTCTGCACCATCAGGCCCGGCTGCACCATCAGACTAGTCTGCACCCTCAGGCCAGGCTGCACCATCAGACCGGGCTACACCATCAGGTCAGTCTGCACTATCAGGCTTGTCTGCACCATCAGACTGGGCTGCACCATCAGACTAGTCTGCACCATCAGGCTAGTCTGCATGACCAGACTAGTTTACAACATCAGACTGGGCTGCACCATCAGATTAGCCTGCACCATCAGGCTCCTCTGCACCATCAGACTAGTCCGCACCATCAGGCCAGGCTGCACCATCAGACCGGGCTGCACAATCAGACCAGGCTGCAACATCAGGTCAGTTTGCACCATCAGGTCAGTCTGCACCATCAGACTAGTCTACATCATCAGACTAGTCTGCACCATCAGGCCAGGCTGCACCATCAGACCAGGCTGCACCATCAAGCCAGGCTGCACCATCAGGTCAGGCCACGCCGTTAGGCTGCTCTGCACCATTAGGGCCTGGCTGCACCTGCAGTGATGCATGAAGTCTCCCACAGGCTAGCAGCCTTTAGCTCCCATCCTATAAGAAGACAGGCAGCAAACTCATCTGAGGCAAGGAGGCAGGAATGGTCAGCGTGCTTCCTCCAGCTCAGCTGTAGCGGCTGAGTTCGCATCAAGGTGCAGCGGCTGGAGAAACCAAAGTCAAAGAGCATTGGAGTCACTTTGGGAATGGGTGTCAACGTTCTGATCAGAGGTACTTTGTACATAAATAATGCACTTTGTAACTCAATCCAAAAGACAATGAGAAATAGGGACAGGATTTGGACCATTCGGCCCCTTGAGCCTATTCTGCCATTCAGATGGATGATAGTTGATCTGACATTCCTCACATCCACTTTCCTGACCTTTCCCATAATTCTTGATTTCTCGACAGATCAAGAATCCATCTGTCTTCATCTTAAATATGCACCAGGACTGTGCCTTCAGAGCTGCCTGTGGCAAGTAATTGCAGAAACTTACAACCTCTGACAGAAGAAACTCCTCCTTACCCTCAGTCTTAATTTGGCACCCC
>NW_025136245.1:0-1191 GCF_004010195.1 Chiloscyllium plagiosum
CCTGTTATGAGGCATAAGGTACTTCATTAGGAGTGACATCCTGCAGGCGTATCTCTAGGATGCAGGAGGAGGTATCCCACACAATGGAAGACCCACCTAATGCTAACAAACTGCCAGCATTGGCGGGAACAGACTCTACATTGACCACCTGGGTGGCCATCCTTTCCCTAATTTGGGATCAATAAAATACTACGGAGGTGGAAATATGAGAGCCACTGAAACGCCTTCCTCCCCTTATTATTATCCACCTAATGACCTTGCAGCCTGTCCCTAGAGGGCTGATAGAACCCAGTCCCATTTAAATACTCAAGAACATGAAGAGCTGATAAACTGGAAAAATTGATAAAGCTTAACACAAACAGTCTTGTCCTGAGTGTTAAATTCTAAAGTGTAACTTGAGATGAGTTCAATAAAAATGGCAGAAGTACCGAAACAACCACTTCCACCCATCAGAAACAAATTTCTATGAATGGGAACGGGTGGTCCGCTATTTGGAATGGAGCAATGCATTTGAAAAGTTAATGTGGAGCAGCAATGTTATATGATGGATGTGTGCACAGTTTGAAGCTGATTGCTGATTCAGTTTTGCTAAAGCTTTGGCAGATACATTCCAATTAGAATCAATTAAATCTGCCAAAGTGGACATTAAATACTCACATTTATGAGATGCTTTAACACAGAACATAGAAAGGTACAGCACAGAACGGGCCCTTTGGCCCACGACAGTGGGCCGAGGTTTAATCCTAATGTAAAATACGATAAGAACCTACACACCCCTCAACTCATTCCTAAACATGTGCATGTCCAGCAGTCGCTTATAAGTCCCTAATGACTCTGCTTCCACCACCACCACTGGCAATGCATTCCATGCATTCACAACTCTCTACATAAAGAACCTATCTCTGACGTCTCCTCTATACCTTTCTACTAATATCTTAAAAATATGACGCCTTGTATCAGTCAATCCTGCCCTGGGGAAAAGTGTCTAGCTATTGACTTTATCTATTCCTCTCATTATCTTGTATACCTCAATCAGGTCTCCTCTTTTCCTCCTTCTCTCCAGAGAGAAACGTCTGAGCTTAATCAACCTTTTTTCATAAGGCAAGCCCTCCAGTCCAGGCAGGATCCTGGTAAACCTTCTTTGCATGCTCTCCAAAGCCTCTACATCTTTCGTATAGTAGGGCGACCAGA
>NW_025136246.1:0-1191 GCF_004010195.1 Chiloscyllium plagiosum
AGAGGAGCATTTAGGACCGATACTTGTTCCGGATTTCGGCCTGGAAAGGTCAAATTTTTAAAACATGACTGCATCCTCCTCGTCCTATCTTCATAATCCTGCGATTTATATAACTCAGAATAAAATTCTCTAAAGATCGCATTAATCTTTTTATGATCATGAGTTAAAATACCCGCACCTTCCTTGATAGACGTAATAGTCTGAGGGGCCTTTTTTTTTCTTTGCAAGAAATGCTAAATATCTACCCGGTTTGTCGCCATATTCACATAACCTTTGTTTTGCAAATAATATATATACACATACATCCCTCATATATACATAAAATAATAAAAGAAAACAACCCCAAGCGGGGGGGAGAAAATCAAATCCCTCTCCCTACCCCGCATGATAATATTAAACAGTAAAGTAATATTTCCCTCTTAGCCGTTTGAGTAAGCGTAGTGTTTAGAGCTGTCCTAAGAGCCAAAATCCTTTGCAATTTAATAATAGAAGGTCTATCAGTGTATGCTGTTTCAGCTGCTTTTAAGCGAGCTTCAAGCAGACGCTGTTGTTCTCCCTTCAATTTCTTCTGGGTCGCTGAATAGGAGATGATCAAACCTCGCGTGTAAGCTTTGATGGTCTCCCACATCATTGATGGGTTGCGAGCTGTACCTGAATTACTTTCTAAAAACATTTTAAATTCTTGAGAGAAGTACTTTACAAATTTACTATCTTTCATTAGGAAGGGGTCCATACGCCAATGCCGAGGGGATGTCCCATTGTTCCTCGCCTTAGTTTCCATATATACAGCAGCGTGATCGGAAATTGCTATACTACCTATTTTACAGGATGATATGGAATTTTTAAAAATCGAGGGGGCGAAAAACGTATCAATTCAGGTATGACATTTATGTGGATTGGAGTAAAAAGAAAAATCTCTGCCCTGTGGATGAAGACATCTCCATACATCTTCTAATCCTAATTCTTTGTTCGGATCCATCAATTGTCTAGATCTGGGAGATACTCCTGCAGTACTCTTGGGAATCCTATCTATTTCTGGATCCATAATACAATTAAAGGCTCCCCCTATAATTATATGACGGGCACCAAAAGCCATCAATTTTGAAAAGGCTTCCGTTATCAATTTAAAGGGGTGTGCCGGAGGGCAGTACAAATTTGAAATCCCATATTCCTCTCCATTTATGAGGGCTT
>NW_025136247.1:0-1191 GCF_004010195.1 Chiloscyllium plagiosum
GCTGTGTACTTCCAGAACAGCTAATTAAGTCTAACTTGAATAGATTGAGTTCTGAAGGGTTTCTTTATTGTGTTGTTTGTGTTTCATTATGTAGTTTTGTGAATTTTCTTTTTGTCTATTTTAAAACCTGATAATTTTCACTGTGCACTTTCTGAAACAAATTACAAAGTTATGGTCTGCGCTGCCTGTTCAAGAATATTTTGAGCGGCCTTGTCTAGTCCATAACAACAGGCCTCCAGTTTGAAAAACACCCCTCCTCAATAATGCTGTCTCCTGCGATTAGTTAAACACACACACACGTACACAGACACGTACACGACACACACACACACACACAGAGACACACAGACACATACACAGACACACACACACACACACAGACAACACATGCACACAAACACACACGGACCCACAAAGAAACGCAAACACACCAAAATACACACACACTGTCAGACACACACACACAGACACACACGTGCATGCGCGTGCCGCACATTCACACATCATAGTGTCTTTAGGATATAACTCGATAAGTTATGATTAAAGATGGGCTCAAGGCTTGTTGTGAGAGGGTAGTAGAACTGCCTTAAAAGACATGTCAGCCATGATCAATATTTCAGTAGACTGGATGGGCTAAATGGCCTTTTTACTGCTCTAATCTTGTACGCTGTATGGTATGTGCATTCGTCTGTGTTAGTGTGTATTGGAATGTGCATGTGTGTCTGTGTGTACGAGTTTTTGTATGTCTTTGTTTTTGTGAGGTTGAGTGTGTCTGTGTGTGTGTGTTTGAGTGTGTCTGTGTGTGTATGTCTGTGTGTGTCTTTGAGTGTGTCTATGTGTACCTGTCTGTGTATATATCTGTGTGTGTGTCTGCACGTCTTTGTCCTCTTTATCACTTTTAGAAATGGAAATATCAATGTACATTTTTGTAATTTCTATACTGTTTGTCAATCATCTTTCCATCATAGCTTGAGGAACTTTGTTTCCGTCATGAATTTGTTTTTTTAACAGATGAAGGAAATCTACATGACTTCTTCCTAGGACGACCCTGACCCATTGTGAACCTATATCAAAGGCCATATCACCAAACTGGTTACACCGATACTTTACTGTGACCAATGGCAGTCGAAATGAAAACAGTTACTCAACAACCCAGAGAACTCTGGACCGGTGAGCCTGACATCAGTGGTG
>NW_025136248.1:0-1191 GCF_004010195.1 Chiloscyllium plagiosum
GAATGAACCATCCAAGATACTGATGGGGTCTGAACGGGCAGATGGTGGGAAGTTAGTAAATCGAACAGTCGAACACAGCAACAGGCCCTTCGGCCCTTCGTCCCACCACGTCTATGCTGTCTGATATACTATTCTAACTCATACCATCTGCCTGCACATGGGTCCATATCCCTCTATTCTCTGCCTGTTCATGTTTCTGTCTAAATACCACTTCAAAACTTTACTCACATTTCTGCTTCTATGACTTCCCTCGGTAACATCCACTCACGTTAAAAAAAACTTGTCACACACATCTCGTTTAAACTTCCTCTTTCTCACCTTAAAGCTATGCGCTCCCGTATTTGAAACTTACACATTAGAAAAGAGATTATGACTATCCACATTATCTATCCCTGTTCCAAATGTTATATTCCTGTACCTGGTCACCTGTCAGCCTCCGATACTCTCACAAAACAATCCAACTTTGTTAAACTTCCTCTTACACCTAGCACAACCTTAAACAACCCTAACACAGGCAACATGCTGATAAACCGCTTTTACACCCTGTCCAAAGTCTCGACCTCCTTCCTATTATATGGAGATGAGAACTGCACACAATACTCCACATGTGACCAAACAAGCATTTTCTACAATTACAATATCAGATGCAAATCACTATACTTAACCTTGTGACCGATGAAGTCCAGTGTTCCATTTGCTTCCTTCCCCATCTTAAACACGTCTGTTGCCATTTTCTGGGAGTTACTGACTTGCACCAAGATCCTTCTGTATATCAATATCCCTCAGTATGCTACCTTTCTATTTGAATTTGACATCATCTCACACTTCTCCAGATTAAACTCAATTTGCCATTTCTGTCTATCTTTCCAACTGTTCTGTAACCTCCTGCAGATTTTAATGAATCAGGGAAACAAAGGTTTTGAGGAAAAGGCAGGAAAGTAGAGTTGAACAGTATCAGATCAGGCATGATCTTACTGAAGGACAGAGCATACCCAATGAGCTAAATGGCCTCATTCTCCTACATCTCATAGTCTAAACACAAACTGAATATGTCCTGCATAATATTATGGGTGTCTGCTCACAAAACGCCTTTATATTAGGATTATTGGATATTTATTAGTACACAGCATTTGATCTATAAATATGATATGAAGTTAGAGAAAACCATCTCACATACAATCCAGGATTCTA
>NW_025136249.1:0-1191 GCF_004010195.1 Chiloscyllium plagiosum
CACACTTTCCTCATTTCTGAAGAAGGGATCATATCCGAAACGTCGATTCTCCTGCTCCTTGGATGCTGCCTGACCTGCTGCGCTTTTTCAGCAACACATTTTCAACCTTTAAAAGATATTTGGATAAGCACTAGAAATATCATAACATTCAGGGCTGTGGGATAAGTGCAGGAAATTGGGATTAGTGCGCCTTTAGTGATATTGTAGACTCGATGGGCCAGAGAGCCTTTTCTGCCCTGTATGACTGTATGATAATGAAATAGGCTTTCACTCGATATGTTGTCACTTTCTGTCAGATGGCAAGATTATGTCAACTAACACAATGAAATAGTTTCTGTTGCACATGCTCAGCAGCTATTCTTGGAGTAAAGATTTGCTCCACATCCATTGACTGAATTGTCTTCCCTCCTGTGACTCTGAAGGTTTCCTTTGCCAGCTAATACTCTAAGATAAAGACACGTATGTAGACAGTATTGACCCAGCCCTTTAGTACCTTGCCTGCTTTTTCACTATTTTAATTTTGTGCTCTTTACTTTATTTTTCGGATTTTACTGTCCCATTTCTAATCCCCCTTCCCCACCACACCCTGTACCCCAGGTACTTCCCATTTCATTCCTCCAAGATTCCAATCCCAATGTTTACCCTCCCTTGGATTTCTCTTCTACTCCTCCATATCCTCACTCCCAATTCACCTTTCTCCCCTATCAATAAAGCACCCTTGCCAATTATATAAACTAGACTGTTGCACGTCATCTTTAAACAACAGTGAACTGGGTACCATGAGATTGTCAAGACTCAACCTTGAAAGCAGGACATAAAGTCAAAGCATTTTAATATAAAAGAATATTCACGGTACGCAATGGTAATACAAATCAAACTTGGCCACAGGCCCAAAACAGCCCAACCCACCATTGCTGTGCCGCTGTCTCTGGATCTCAACTGATCATTAGAAAATTGAAATTTCTGCTCCCACCTAATGAATCATCTCGCCTGTCACAATTCTTGCTGTTAGAGTCCCCATCAAATACCACCTGTAAATTGCTGTGCATTCATGAGCATGTCTTAAATACTCATTATTGTGATTAAGACATGAGCATTCCTCTTCAAGGTGTACTGCATACCAACTCTAAGATAATACCTCACTCCTGTCTGGTTTCTAGAAAGGGGAGAAAGTGAGGTCTGCAGATGCTG
>NW_025136250.1:0-1191 GCF_004010195.1 Chiloscyllium plagiosum
ATAACTACCAGCCTTCCCTTTCAACCCTGACGGCAAGTTGCATTCAGGAATCTAATCGCGGTGTTCATTGTGGTTTATGTACAGAACATCAGATAGCCCGGAGTCAGTTACAGCCTGGAATCTAATCGAGGGGTTCAGGGTTGTTTTCATACACTATAACAGATACCCAAGAGTGAGTTACAGACTGGAATCTAATCGAGGGGTTCAGGGTGGTTTAAATGCAGAATAACAGATATCTCGGGGTAAGTTACAGCCTGGAATCGAATCAACGGTTCAGGGTGGTTTATATACAGAGTTACAGGTACCCCGGACTGAGTTACAACCTGGAATGTAATCGAGGGGTTCAGGGTTGATTATGTGCAGAAAAACAGATACCCCAGAGTGAGTTACAGCCTGGAATCTAATCGAGGGTTTCAGGGTTGTTTACAAACACTATAACAGATACCCCAGAGTGAGTTACAGACTGGAATCTAATCGAAGGGTTCAGGGTGGTTTATATGCAGAATAACAGATACCTCAGAGTGAGTTGCAGCCTGGAATCTAATCGAGGGTTTCAGGATGGTTCGGATGTTGAATACCAAATAGCTCGGAGTGAGGTCCAGACGAGGCGTTCAGGGTGGTTTATATAAATAATAACAGAATACCCGGAGTGAGTTACCGACTTCAATGTAATCTGAGATTAGATTGTGTTGGGACATGAGCTTAACATGACAGAAAGTGGAATCAAATCAGTGGGTTCAGGGATGGTTTATATACAGAATAAGAGATACCACAGAGTGAGATACAGCCTGGAATCTAATCGAGGGTTTCAGGGTGGTTCATATTACAGAATAAAAGATACCCCTGAGTGAGTTACAGCCTGGCATCTAATCAAGGGTTTCAGTCCTGATCAGGTACAAAATAGCACATGCTCCGCATTGAGTTACATTCTGGATCTAATGTAGTGATATTTGAAGCTTTTTTATGTGGAATAACCTGTACGTGGGAGCTAGTCACAAAGTGGACAATAGGCCAAGTGGTTTCAAATCTTGTCTCATCTTAAACGTAGTGCAGTCACAAACTACACGAATTTACTGACTCCCCACGATCCGAGTTTAAAGTCTATCCTCCTCTGTTTTGCCCTTTCACTGAACATATTAATATACCTTTTATAAGGTACTGCCATTCTGGTTACAGTGCTGCCTATCTCTC
>NW_025136251.1:0-1191 GCF_004010195.1 Chiloscyllium plagiosum
CTATCTCTAAACAATGTATTTCTCTGTCAATTATTATAAATCCTATCTCTTCTCCAAAACTTTACCCACAAACGACGCAAGGCTCAATGGTCTTCAATTACCAGGGTTGTCTCAACTCCCCATCTTGAACAAGGGAGCAACATTTGCCATTCTGCAGTCATCTGGCACTGTTCCTGCAGACGATGACGACATCAAGATCAAAGCCATGGACTCGGCAGTCTCCTCCCAGGCTTCCCAGAGAATCCTCTGATAAATCACAGCCGGCCCAGACTTATCCATTTTCACACACTCCAGAATTGCAAAGGCATTCCCCTTATGAACCTCAATCCTGTCTAGTCTAGCCTCAGTATTCTCCTCGAAACCATTGTCTTTTTCCAGTGTGATTATTGACAGAAAATATTCATTTAGGGCTTCCCTTATCTCCTCGGACTTCACGCACAATTTCCCACAACTATGCCCCGAATCTTTCTCTCGTCATTCTTTCATTCCTGATAAACCTGTAGAAAGCCTTAAGGTTTTCTTTGATCCTAGCTGCCAACGACTTCTCTTGTTCCTTCCTGGCTCTTCTTAGCTCTCTCTTCAGTTCATTCCTGGCTAATCTCTCACTCTGAAGTGCCCCAAACGAGCCATCACGTCTCATCCTAACATAAGCTTTCTCCTTCCTCATGAAAAGAGATTCAACTTCTCTTTTAATCCACGGATCCCTCACTCAACTGCTTCCTCCCTGTCTGACAGGTGCATACTTATCAAGCGCACGCAATAGCTGTTCCTTGAATTAACTACACATTTCAATTTGGGCGGCACGGTGGCACAGTGGTTAGCACTGCTGCCTCACAGCGCCAGAGAACCGGGTTCAATTCCCTACCTCAGGCGACTGACTGTGTGGAGTTTGCACGTTCTCCCCGTGTCTGCGTGGGTTTCCTCCGGGTGCTCCGGTTTCCTCCCACAGTCCAAAGATGTGCAGGATCAGGTGAATTGGCCATACTAAATTGCCCGTAGTGTTAGGTAAGGGGTAAATGTAGGGGTATGTGTGGGTTTCGCTTCGGCGGGTCGGTGTGGACTTGTTGGGCCGAAGGGCCTGTTTCCACACTGTAATCTAATCTAATTGTGACTATCCTCCACAGTTTCCTTTCCCATCCGATGCATCCTAACTGTTGGCTAATTACATCATCATTGCCTTTTACCCAGCAA
>NW_025136252.1:0-1191 GCF_004010195.1 Chiloscyllium plagiosum
CTCGTTAGAGATGTGAGAGGACAACTGGAACAATGCCAGGAAGATCTCTGTCTGTAACAGAACTCAGGCTATCCAACTGAAGATACTTCATAGGGCTCACATGGCACCTGAGCGACTTGCAAAGTTCAAGGTAGGAGCATCTCCAATGTGTTCTATATGCAAAATAAAGGTTGGTCCTCTCAGGCATTGTCAGTAGACATTCCATAAGATCTGCAGGTATTGGGACACAGAAGCGAATGCCTTGGCAAAGATTTTGGGTACGGATATTGGGTTGGACGCAGTGTCTCTACTTTTGGGCTCCCTAAATTTCCTCTCTTTTGATATATACGGGAAGAAATTATTCACCAATCTTTCCTTTTGTGTGAGGGAAAAACATTTTACCGAATTGGGTATCCGAAGGTACCCCAGGACTTTCAATTGTCATAGCATAATTATGGAATATATCCCCCTTGACTTCCTTATGAATATGGTGCACCAAAAAACTAATTATTTTATAGAACATGGCAGCCCTTTTTGAACTACATTGACAAAGATTTAGCAGCCACATGATTCAGGGCCTTTGCGTAGCTTTGGGGATGGTTCTGGCTGGTTCAGGAGGAGGAATCCCGTATAAATACGGGTACAGTTATGACCTGATAGAAATTTATGTTGAATATGTACCTAGTTATTTATTTACTTATTTATTTTCGTTTCTCCTTTTGCTTATTGCTAGTAATGCAGAATATCCTAATTTATGTTTTGATAGTTTGTAGAATAGATTAGTAGTTTGTTTTTAAATTCTATAATGGAGTTATTATTATATTGTAACAGAACTCAGGCTATCCAATTGAAGATACTTCAAAGGGCTCACATGGCACCTGAGCGACTAGTTTGTACTATTTTTGTAATTTTGCAAAAAAATTCAAAAATCATCTTTTTTCAATAAAAATATCTATTTAAAGATGGGGTGTCGCGTTCGAAATTTTCTCGTCTTCTGGGTCCCTCCCTGATTCTAGAGATTCCTGGAAGATCACCATTAATGTCTCCATCCAGGTTATTTATCCATTCAGTTTTTCGAGCAGCTTGTCCTAATCAGCTCAGCCTCCTCACTCTTGAATTTTTGGGATATTATTCATGTCTTCCACCGTGAAATCTGACGTGAAATAATTATTCAGTGTTTTATCTATTATTTGTTCCACACGACTATCTCTT
>NW_025136253.1:0-1191 GCF_004010195.1 Chiloscyllium plagiosum
CCTCAGCACTGACCCTCTGACAGAGCAGCACTCCCTCAGCACTGACCCTCTGACAGGGTAGCACTGCCTCAGTACTGACCCTCCAACAGTGCGGCACTCCCTCAGTACTGACCCTCAGACAGTGCGTCACTCCCTCGGCACTGACCCTCCGTCAGTGCGGCATTCTCTCAGTACTGGCCCTCTGACATGGAGGCACTCCCTCAGCACTGACCCTCTGACAGTGCGGCACTCCCTCAGCATTGACCCTCTGACATGGAGGGACTCCCTCAGTACTGGCCCTCCGACAGTGCGGCACTTCCTCAGTACTGACCCTCCGTCAGTGCGGCGGTCCCTCAGCACTGACCCTCCGACAGTGCGGCACTCCCTCAGCACTGAATCTCCGACAGTGCTGCACTCCCTCAGTACTGACCCTCCGACAGTGCGGCGCTCCCTCAGCACTTACCCTCTGACAGAGCGGCACTCCCTCAGTACGAACGCTCCGAACGTGCGGCACTCCCTCAGTACTGACCCTCCGACAGTGCGACACTCCCTCAGTACTGACCCTCTGACAGTGCGGCACTCCCTCAGTACTGACACTCCGACAGTGCGGCACTCCCTCAGTACTGACCCTCTGATTGTGCGGTACTCCCTCAGCACTGACCCTCCGACAGTGCGGCACTCCCTCAGCACAGACCCTCTGACAGTGCGGCTCTCCCTCAGTACTGACCAGCTACAGTGCGGCACTCCCTCAGCACTAACCCTCCGACAGTGCGACACTCCCTCAGTACTGACACTCCCTCAGTACTGACCCTCCAACAGTGCGGCACTCCCTCAGCACTGACCCTCTGACAGTGCGGCACTTCCTCAGTACTGACCCTCCGTCAGTGCGGCGGTCCCTCAGCACTGACCCTCCGACAGTGCGGCACTCCCTCAGCACTGACCCTCCGACATTGCGGCTCTCCCTCAGTACTGACCAGCTACAGTGCGGCATTCCATCAGCACTGACCCTCCGACAGTGCGGCTCTCCCTCAGCACTGACCCTCCGACAGTGTGGCACTCCCTCAGTACTGACCATCTACAGTGCGGCATTCCATCAGCACTGACCCTCCGACAGTGCGGTTCTCGCTCAGCACTGACCCTCCGACAGTGTGGCACTCTCTCAGCACTGACCCTCTGACAGAGCGGCACTCACTCAGTACTGACCCTCCGACA
>NW_025136254.1:0-1191 GCF_004010195.1 Chiloscyllium plagiosum
GAAAGTGGGATGGAGTATAGTTCCTTCAAAGTGGAGTTGCAGGTCGATAGTGTGGTGAAGATGCTTTCCTTTATTGGGCAGTGCATTGAGTATTGGCGTTGGGAGCTGTTGCGGCTGTGCAGCCCATTGGTTAGGGCACTTTTGGAATACTTTGTGCAATTGTGGTCTCCCTGCTATAGGAAAAATGTTGTGAATCTTAAAATGCTTCAGAAAAGATTTACAACGATGTTGCCAGGGCTGGAGGGTTTGAGCTATCTGGAGAGGCTGAATAGGCTGAGGCTATTTTCTCTGCAACTTTGGAGGCTGAGGGGTGACAATATAGTGGTTCATAAAATCATGAGAGGCATAGATAGGGTGAATAGAGAAGATCTTTTCTCCAGAGTGGGGCAGTTGAAAACTAGAAGGCATAGGTTGAAGGTGACAGGGGAAAGATGTAAAAGGGACCTTAGGGCCAACGTTTTCATGCGGAGGGTGGTACATGTATGGAATGAGCTGCCAGAGGAAGTGGTGGAGGCTGGTAGAATTACAGCATTTAAAAGGCATCTGAATGGGTATATGAATAGGAAGAGTTCAGAGGGATGTGGGC
Organism: Chiloscyllium plagiosum; assembly: GCF_004010195.1. Classification (NCBI taxonomy): domain Eukaryota; kingdom Metazoa; phylum Chordata; class Chondrichthyes; order Orectolobiformes; family Hemiscylliidae; genus Chiloscyllium; species Chiloscyllium plagiosum. The sequence continues at coordinate 587 of NW_025136254.1, forward strand.
TAAATGCTGGCAAAGGGGACTAGAATAATTTCGGATATCTGGTCAGCATTGATGAGTTGAATTGAAGGGTTGGTTTCCGTGCTGTACAAATCTCTGACTCTAACTGAAGTTCAATTGAACCCTTAACACCTCAGGCTCTCCCAAAGACATTTATAGACAATTTTGTTTGAAAACCAGTCACTGTTACAATGTCGGGAAAGTGGCAGCCAGTTTCTACTCAGCAAGATCCCATGAAAAGCAATGAAGTCAAAGACCACTGTTAATGATGCTGGTTCAAAGATAAATATTGTCCTGAACTCAACCCAAAGACTCAATAATTGGGTTCAGTTGGATGGAAAATGAGGAAATGGAGTGGAAAAGAGCAGGTAGGTTGCTGGCTAGTGATGGGATTGATTGTTACCAGAAAATAAAAGGAAGGGGCAGAATTTTTGAATATCAAAGGAACCATAAAAGTGCAGGGAAAATCAACAATAGAACAAACTTAAAGAGTTTTTATGTAAATGCGTGAACCATTCCGAGTAAGGGAGACAAAATGATGCCACAAATTGAGGTAAATTGAGTTTCCAAGGGATTTAAACTAGTTAAAGTGGAGGAGAAGTTATTCA
>NW_025136255.1:0-1191 GCF_004010195.1 Chiloscyllium plagiosum
TTGAAGGTGTTGAACTCAATATTAAGTCTAGAAGGCTGTAAAGTGCCGGGTCTGAAGATGAGATGTTGTTCCTCCAGTTTGCACTGTGATTCACTGGAACACTGCAGCATGCCGAGGACAGACATGTGGGCATGTGAGCAGGATGCTGTGTTAAAATGACCGGCTACGGGAATGTCAGGGTCATGTTTGCACACAGACTGGAGGTGTTCTGCAAAGTGGTCACCCAGTCTGCGTTTGGTTTCTCCAGTGTACAGTAGGCCACACTAGGTGCAGGTGAAATGCTGCTTCACCTGGAAAGACGGTTTAGGACCTTGGATGATGAATAGGGAGGAGGTGAAGGGGTCAGGCCTGCACTTTCTGCAATTACAGGGGAAGGTGCTGTGGATGGGTGGTGGGGTGGGGGGGATGGGTTGGGGGGGTGGAGGGTGACTTTCTGCTGGAGTTGTCTGAAATGGTAGAGAATGATCCTTTGAGTGCGGAAGCTGGTGGGTTGAAAAGTGTGGGCAAGGGGAACCCGATCACACTGTTGCTGGTCAGGGAAGGGGCAGGGCAGAAGCATGGGTTAGATCGGATGCAGTTGAGGGCCCTGACAACCACAATGGGTGGGAAACCGTGATTATGGAGGAAGCAAGGCATGTCAGCAGCATTCTCTTCAGCTTGGCTGAACCTTTATTCCCACAACTCTTTTATTTGGTACATTGACAACTGCTTCAATGCCACATGAAGCTCCCGCCAAAACCTTGAAAACTTCATTCACTTTACCTCCAATTTCCACCCCTCTATAACTTTCACACCATCCATTTCTGACACTTCCTTTCCTTTCCTTGACCTCTCTGTCCAGGGAATAAACTGTCTACTGCCATCTACTACAAAGCCACTGACTCCCATAGCTCCCACACCCCACATCCTGTAAGGACTTCATCCCATTCTCCCAGTTCCTTTACCTACATCGTATCTGTTCAGATGAAGCAACCTTCCAAAACACCGCTGCTGACGTGGCTTGCTTCTTCCATAACTGTAGTTTCCCATCCACAGTGGTTGACAGGGCCCTCAACTGCATCTGCTCTATCACCCATGCTTCTGCCCCTGCCTCTTCCCTGACCAAACAGCATGAACAGGTCCCCCTTGTCCTTATGTTTCATCCCACAAGCCTCTGCAATCAAGGATCATTCTACGGCATTTCAGAAAACT
>NW_025136256.1:0-1191 GCF_004010195.1 Chiloscyllium plagiosum
GATAGACCGGGTGTGTCCCAGGTTACTGTCAGAGGTCACATGACACCAGGTTAGAGTCCAATCGGTTCATTCGGAATCACTGGTGTTTGGAGCATCAGCCCTTGGTCAGGTGAAGTGAGAGGGAAGCACAGGAAACAGAATTTATGGGCAGGGAGAGCACGGGCAGAGAGATCAAAACATCATCCAAATGGGGTGAGTGCCCTGAGGGTGGGAATTCCAGAATGTTCCCCCAGTGACAGTGACAGAACAGTGATATACTTCCAAATCAGGCTGGTGAATGGCTTGTATATGTATATACTGTATATCTGCTCCCCATCTCCTTCCTGATGGAAGTGGCCGTGGGTTTGGAAGGTGCTGTCTGAGGATCTTTGGGGAATTTCTGCAGAGTATCTTGTCGATGGTACACATGCTGCTCCTGAGCATTGATGGTGGAGGGAGTGGATGTGGTGTCAGTTGTCCCACATGGTGTCAAGCTCCTTGAGTGTTGTTGGAGCTGCACCCATCCAGGTAAGAGAGGAATACTCCATCACACTCCTGGCTTGTGCCTTGGAGGTAATGGACAGGTTTTGGAGAGTCAGGAGGTGAGTTACTCACCGCAGTATTCCGAGTCTCTGACCTGTTCTTGTAGCCACTGTGTTTATGTGCTGAGTCCAGTGGTGCTTCTGGGCAATGGTAACCCCAAGGATGTTGATCCTGGCGGATTCAGGGATGGTAACACCATTGAATTTTAAGGGGAGGTATTTCTAGACAATTTCCCCCTCTCTGCCTTCTGCCACATTGAATGTATCTCAACAGTTTTGTCCCAGTCGGTGAATTATTGGTGCAATATTTCCACCTGCTGGTAGTGTTTGGTACTGCAAGCAAAAAATTATCCCGCAGGTGACGCTGATGGTACAGGTCTGCCACCTCCTGGCGACAAACGGAACTGCGGCATTCATTCAGTGTCGATCATGTCCAATGGATGGCACTGTCACAAAATCAAAACATTGTGCACGCTGGAAAACTGAAATAAACAAACAAACGCGCTGTAAATACTCAGCATCTGCGGAGAAAGAACTAAACTTCGCGTTTCAGGCCTGTGAACTTTGGCCAGAACTGGGAAAAGGCCAAAGATGTTGCAGATTCTATGTTTGTGGAGCCACAGGGAAAAATGCGGTAGAGCGATAAGAACAGGAGGCAATGCAGAAGGAA
>NW_025136257.1:0-1191 GCF_004010195.1 Chiloscyllium plagiosum
GACATAATTTTTAACCGTTTCACCACACCGTCTCATTATTGAATGATTGACATCTTACGTAGCAATTGTGATTCCCAGTTCTAGACTCTCCAGCCTAAGGGAAACAACCTTTCAGTATCTACCCTGTCATGGCCATTAAGAATTTTATATATATAATTGAGATCACCTCTCATTCTTCTACACTAGAAAGTACATTGGCTTAGTCTATTCAATCAATTGTGCAGAGTAATTTGATCAGATTCTGCAGCCAATATATTACTATGTTGGTGATAAGTCAAGAAAGTAGCATGGCAGAAGACCAACTAACTAATCATGATTAAGGTCACCAATGATTTATATTTAACTGACCAAGAAGAGAAATGTATCTCATTCTTCACCTCGAACTAGCTACAACCTTTATAAATGGTCAAATGATAGAACAACATGGTGTTGAATATTTGATAGTGTGATAATCCTTTTTGTCAGATAGAGTCAGAGTCATAGAGATGTACAGCATGGAAACAGACCCTTCGGTCCATCCCATCCATGCTGACCAAATATCCCAACCCAATCTAGTCCCACCTGCCAGCACCCAGCCCATATCCCTCCAAACTCTTCCTATTCATATACCCATCCAAATGCCTTTTAAATGATATATCTCAATGGATAACAGATATGGCTCTATAGTCAGTAGGATGTAGGTTCAAGGTCCACGCCACTGCAAAAAGCTGCAGGCTCACACTCCAATGTTCTCAGAAGTCACACAACACCTAGGTTATAGACTAATGGGTTTATTTGAAATAATAACCCTTCGGAGCGCACCTCCTTCGTCAGGTGTCTTTTCCTGATGAAGGAGCAGTGCTTTGAAAGCTTATGATTTCAAATAAACCTGTCAGACTATAACCTGGTGTCATGTGACTTCTGACTTTGTCCACCACAGTCCAATACTGGCACCTCCACATCATGACTCCAATGTAACACTGCCAAAAGTGCCTTCTTTTGGAATGGGGAAAATTAGTGATGAGCAAAAGGCTGCACTGATGGATAATAGAGATCGCAGAGAATTGTAGGACAGGAAGAGCTTTTACAGATAGAGAATGATAAGGCCATGAAAGGATTGAAGTACGTCAGTGAAAATTTCAAAAAAGAGGCCTTGCTGGACCAGAAGCCAGAGTAGGTTAGCAAGTACAAGTGAACTGGACTTGGCATGGA
>NW_025136258.1:0-1191 GCF_004010195.1 Chiloscyllium plagiosum
TTTCCGTGTTGTACATCTCAATGACTCCATGTCTTGAAATGAGTCCACATTATAGAAGAGGCGGTGTTGGAAGTTTTAAAACATAGAGGTCGATAAATCCCCAGGACCTGATCAAGTGTATCTCAAACATTGTAGGAAGCTGGGGAAGAAAACTGTAGGGGCCTGAGCAGTGATATTTGTGGCATTCTAAGCAGTGATGGAGGTTTTCTGAGATTACAAAGGGATCTTGATGAAATGTGTAAATGGCTGAAAAACTGCAGATGGAGTTCAATTCGGGTAAATGCGAGGTAATGCATTTAGGTTACAACAAACAAGGGTCGAGCTTTCACAATTAATGGTAGGCTCTTCAGTAGTGTTGTACGCCTTGGGGTTCAGGTACGTAGTTCTTTGCAGTTTGCCACAAGGAGAGACAGGATGGTTATAAATGGTACTTGCCTTCATTGCTAAGTCATTCGAGTTTGGGAAGTCATGTGTAGATTGTACAGGACATTGGTAAGGCCTGTTCTGGAATACTCTGCCCAGTTATAGGAAGGATATTAAGCTGGAGAGGGTTCAGATCACATTTACCGGGATGGTGATGGGTATAGAAGGTTTCAGTTATAAAGGAAGGTTGTACAGTCTGGGACATTTTTCACTTGAGCCAGGAGGCTGAGAGGTGACCGTATAGAAGTCTACAAAATAAGAAGGGGTATAGATAGAGTTAATGTGACTTGTCTTGTCCAAATAGCAGGTCATTTTAGGACTAGGGGCTACATTTCTTAAGGTTAGAAGGGAGAGATTTAAAATCAGAAAACATGAGGAGCAAACTGTTCCAGAGTGTGTTTTGAGTGTGGAATGAAATTTCCAAGGAAGGGGTGAATGTGTGTACAATTACAATGCTTAAAATATTAGTACAGGAATAGGAAAGGTTTGAAGGGATGTGATCCAGGAACAGGCAGGAGGGACAAGGTCAGTTTAAGATTATGGTTGGCATCAACCGAACAGCTAAATTCCGTGCTGTATGACTACATGATGATGAAAATAATGCTGTGGCCTTAGTTAAGAAAGACTGCAAGGGGAAGCCAAGGAACTGCAGATGAGCAGACAGAAATCAAGGATTGGTAAGGTGTTGGAGATCATTCTGAGATGTAGGATTTACATGCATTTGGAAAGACAAGGATCGTAAGTTCATGGAATGCCCTGCCAGTAGCA
>NW_025136259.1:0-1191 GCF_004010195.1 Chiloscyllium plagiosum
GACATTTAATTACTGTCACTGACTGAGATTCAATCCCTGTCACTGACTGAGATTCAATTCCAGTCACTGACTGAGATTCATTCCCTGCCACTGACTGAGATTCAATTCCTGTCACTGACTGAGGTTCAATCCCTGTCACTGAATGAATCTCCATTCCGGTCACTGACTGAGATTCAATGCCTGTCACTGACTGAGATTCAATTCCTGTCACTGACTGAGATTCAATCCCTGTCACTGAATGAATCTCCATTCCGGTCACTGACTGAGATTCAATGCCTGTCACTGACTGAGATTCAATTCCTGTCACTGACTGAGGTTCAATCCTCAATCCCTGTTACTGACTGAGGAACAATCCCTGTCATAGACTGAGATTCAATTCCTGTCACTGACTGAGATTATTTCCCTGTCACTGACTGAGATTCAATTCCTGTCACTGACTGAGATTCAATCCCTGTCACTGAATGAGACTCAATCGCTGTTACTGACTGAGATTCAATCCCTGTCACTGACTGAATCTCCATCCCGGTCATTGACTGAGATTCAATGCCTCTCACTGACTGAGATTCAATTCCTGTCACTGACTGAGATTCAACGCCTGTCACTGACTGAGATTAAATTCATGTCACTGACTGAGGATCAATCCCTGTCACTGACTGACGTTCAATTCCTGTCACTGACTGAGATTAATTCCCTGTCACTGAATGAGATTCAATCCCTGTCACTGACTGAGATTCAGTCCCTGTCACTGACTGAGATTCAATTCCTTTCACTGACTGAGATTAAATCCCTGTCACGGACTGAGGATCAATCCCTGTCACTGACTGAGATTCAATGCCTTTCACTGAATGAGATTCAATCCCTGTCACTGTCTGAGTGTCAATCCCTGTCCCTGAATTTATCTCCATCCCGGTCACTGACTGAGATTCAATGCCAGTCACTGACTGAGATTCAATCCCTGTCACTGTCAGCGTTTAAATAGCTGTCACTGACTGTGATTCAATCGCTGTAACTGACTGAGATTCAATCCCTGTCACTGACTGAGATTCAATCCCTGTCACTGTCTGAGGGTCAATCCTTGACACTGACTGAGTTTCAATGCCTGTCACTGACTGAGAGTCAATTCCTGTCACTGACTGAGATTCAATCCCTGTCACTGATTGAGGAACAATCCCTGTCATTGACTGAGATTCA
>NW_025136260.1:0-1191 GCF_004010195.1 Chiloscyllium plagiosum
CACATTTTAGCTAATGCAAAAGCAATTATATATGGCTGAAACAATTATATACTGGTGCGAGTTCATTTACCTTAAATAAACAATTATAATTGCAGAAGTAACACTGTTTTGCATATATCCCACAGTGATAAATATGCAAAGTCAATTTTCAAATGAATGCACTTGGATATTTTCACAGCAGTTCGATCTGACATTCTATATAAATAGGTGAGTGGAAAACTAAAACAAATTTCACATAATTCATAAACAGTTCAATAACTAAAAATTGATAAATAAAAGGAATTGGCATTTGTTTATTTTACTGAACAAGAAATTTGTTTTTTTTCTCTTCATTGTTATAGCACGGGAGCATCAAGTTCTATGTGCTGTTTGAACTCAGCTCTTCAGAACAAAAGAAAATCAATGAATATCATTACTATGTATATTTCATCTGTATGACTGCAACATTCTCAAATATTTTCCAACGAATAATGATTGAGTGGAATTAGATACATTCTGTTATTAGTGACCTGAACAAAATAAATAGCAAATACTGTGATTATTGGAATGAACAACAGATGGAAGCTAATCTAATTTTGAACTGAATGGCAATTCAATTGATTCTTAGGTATTTTCTAATAAACATTCAGAGCTGCTCTGGCACAACTCTGTGCAAGATGGGAAATGAAACTGCACCTCCTGGTCTGGTAACAGAGAGACTATCAGAGCTGCACAACATTCCTTCATAATGTTCCCAATCAGGCTGGGCAGGTCTATAATCACATGCTCACTGTGGTTACTCAAGTGAAAATTAATCAAATGTTAATTGTGATAATTGGATTGGAATTAAATGGATGGATCCTGTGTGTAATATACTGAAAATTAAATAGTAATTTATAATAATGATGGGAGTTAACAGATGTCTTAATTAAAAATGATTTTTATGATAATTTGCAGAATGACAACTTGACAGAATTGTGTGATTACTGTAAATTGATAAACAAAAATGAATACAATCATTCTATCTGTTCATAACAGTTGCTCATTTTATGAGCAAAGTAAAATCTTTTTGTTCTTCACGTAAATTGGAACAAAATGATGAATTGGTCAGTCAGTGTGACTATTCAGCTGAAGACAACTTTCATTTTTTCTGAAAATGTATGATTTCTAAGAAGCCACCATTTTCTGTGATTGTTTAATGAAACAAGAAAG
>NW_025136261.1:0-1191 GCF_004010195.1 Chiloscyllium plagiosum
TGAAGTTTCTTTCCAATTAACGTTAACCAATTAAAGAGTGTGCACCTTTTGTACCCATTCTAGCCGCCCAGACTACATATCCCGGTGAAATTCACTCCTTGTGTGTCTTCACGCGTCTTTACAAATGTCTTAGAATCAGCTTCTGAATAATTTCTCCTGAGAAAAAGTAATCATTTTCGAATTCAATAGCTGTAGAAAGAAAAAGAATGTGAGCTCCAAACTTCTCTTTATCATTCATCGCTGGTTTTCAAGTTCTGTACTCTAGATTTAGATCCATCCGAATGAGGGAATTTCCTCCTGTTTACTCTCACCAAATTCACATCGCCTAGAAACCTTCTATACGGACACAACTCAGTTTTACCTGGTTTCACGCCACATGATCTATTCGTCTTTTCCAACATCCCATGAAACACCGCTTTATCTTTTCAAATGGCATTCTCCCCCACTACATCGTTGGCTTCCTTTCCATGTTTCTGTTTCCAAGTAAACGCTGTCTATTCTTCCTGATGTCTTTTCATTCCAGTCATCGCCATCCATGTCTTTTATCATCTCTTTATGTCCCAGTATAGTCCATGTTGAGAAAGGATGCTGGGGCCAAAACAACACATGAAAACCCGTTCTAATGCTGCATACTACCATTACCAATGTAGGTAAAATGGGAGCCAATTCAGTCAAAAGTGAATCCGTTGGTTGTTGCACAATGGATCAATCACTGATTTGGTCGTGCCTGTTTTTCCTCACTTTTCTCCCTTGTCTGAACATGTGCTAAAGCAACACAATAAGGGAACATGGAATGCCTACAGTTCAGAAATTGGCTATTCGATGCAACAAATGCACACCAATCCTCCGGGAATTAACCCTCACAGAAAAATTCCTTACCCTTTTTCTCTTTATTTGCTCCTGAATAAGGCACCTTACTGACCGTCGACCCAGTTGTCGGCAAATCATATCTCTGGCGCCGTGAGGCCGCAGTGATAACCAGTGAGCCATCTTGCGGTCCTGCACAATTATACAAGGCACATGCGGACGCGTTTGAAATGTCAAAGACGCTCACTTTTGTTGTTGCCCTTATCAGGAACAATAAATCCAGATTCGGTGACCAAGAAATTAACCCAAACCACAGCTGTGAAAGCGCTGTATCGTAACCACTAGTCGACAAGGAAGGACGGCATGTGCAATAGCGTCTTCTCT
>NW_025136262.1:0-1191 GCF_004010195.1 Chiloscyllium plagiosum
TTGTGTGGTTTAAATTTGACAAAGACTGAGCTATGTTTCCCAAGTTAATGCAGCAAATCACTTAACATGCTGTAGGAGCATGACTTCATCATGCATATCATTTATTCTCACATTCAGGCCCCAAGTAGTTTACATAACCCCACACCCTAGAAAATTCTCTTTCTTCTCCCAGATCAGTTCTCTCGCTCACCCTCTTCCACTTATTCTCCCTCGCTCACCCTCTTTCACTAATTCTCCCTCGCTTACCCTTTTTCACTAATTCTCCATCACTCACTCTCTTTCACTTATTCTCCCTCACTCATCTTACACTTATTATCACTAACTCTGACTCTTCCATTTATTCCTTCTGACTCATGCTCTCTATCTTATTGTCTTGCTCACGTTTTCTCTCGTATTCTCTCTTCTCTCTCTCTTATTTGCTATCTCCTGGGCTCACTCAGTTCTCTCCTGCTCTACCTCTTCACTTATTCTCCTTTGCTCCAACTCTTCCACTTAGAAAGCATGCTATCTGGGTGCACACCGGTGTGGTCGATACCATAAGAAATTTCAGAAGGTTGTGTGCATAGCCCAGACCATCATGGAAGCCAACCTGCCATCTTTGGACTCCATTTACACTTCATGTTACCGCAGAAAGGCTACCAACATCATCAAAGACCCACCCCGTTCTGGTAATGCTCTCCTACAACCTCTTCCATCAGGCAGAAGATACAGAAGCTTGAACACAAGCACCAACAGATTCAAGAACAGCTTCTTCTGTGCTGTTATTAGACTGATGAATGGGACTCTTTAACTTCAAATAATCTTGATCTTGTTAATGTTGATCTTGGTCTGTTCACCTCCTGTGCAGTGTCACCAGTATGCGTTGCCCTAAGCACCCAATGATCTGAATGTCCTCGCTTACTATAATCTGCCTGTACTGATCATAAACAAAGCTTTTCATTGTACTTAAGTACACTTGACTACAATAAATCCAATCAAATTTTACTCTTCACTTGTTCTTTCCCTCTCACTTTATCTTATTCTCTCTTGCTCACCTTCACCTCTATTCTCTGTCTTGCTCAACTTCTTTCACTTTATTCTCTCTTTTTCACTGCCCTTTGCTTGCTGTCTCACTCACACTTTTACTTGCTCATTCTCTTTTATTTGCAAGGCAAAAGGGAGGACTGCAGATGCTGGAAATCAGAGTCTAGA
>NW_025136263.1:0-1191 GCF_004010195.1 Chiloscyllium plagiosum
ATGGAATTAGAATATCGAACATAGAACATTCAGGGACAGTACACACCATTCGGCCCTCGATGTTGCGCAGCCCTGTGAAACCAATCTGAAGCATATATAACCTAAGCTATTCCTTTGTCGTCCATATGTCTATCCGATTACCAGTTAACTGCACTTAAAGTTGACGAGTATACCAATGTTGCAGGCACACCCTTACTATTCTGAGGAAAGTAACTACCTCTGACATCTGTCCGAAGTCTATCACCACTCACTTTAAAGCTATGTCCCCTCGTGCTAGCCATCATCATGTGAAGAAAAGGGATCGCACTCTCCATCCTATCTAATCATCTGATTATTATATGCCTCAATTGAGTCAACTCTCAACTTTCTTCTCTCCATTGAAAATGGCCTCAAGTCCCTCGACCTTTCCTCATAGGACCTTCCCTCCATACCTTACAACATGGCATTGAATCCCCTCTGAACCTTTTCCAAAGCTTCCACATCCTTCCTATAATGCGGTCGTGCATTATACTGAGTATGGTGGTATTTAAAATCAGTAATTTAAAAAATATTAATTAGCAATTCACAAATAAATAGAACCCATTGTTAATGCATGAAAAAATCCAAACATTTGTCCTTTAGAGATGGTCATTTGCCATCCTTATATGATCTACAAGATATACCCACAGCAAAATGTTTGCCTCTCAATTATTCTCTGCAATGACCTCGCAGGCCATTCAGTTCAAGGGCAGCAAGGTCTGGGTTATAAATGTTGGGCATCAAGTGTCACCCACATCCGATACGTGATTTTAACAAAATGTCCATTAGGATGGCCCCACTGAAACCGTGCTGTGATCAACGTCCTGGCCAATCATATTTGTAGGTTTAAGGACAGAACTTTACACTGTCAGAGACGATGCAGGGGCAGGGTTCACGTGAAAGGAGCTTTCCAAATTGAAAGCGGCAAGATGACGCATCAGAACAGCATAAGGATTGGCTGTACACAAGCAGACAGGAATAGGAAGGAACAGACTTTATCTAAAATTGCACATCAGCAAATAGGTTTGTGACAGGAAATGTGGGAAAAAGTAAGTTATTCTTTTTTGGAATGGGCAAAGTCTCTGCCATAAGGTAGATGGATTTGTGGCACAGAGATAAATGAGATATGATACCAAAGATACGTGGTTACAGAGTGAACAAACTAGGAACAGT
>NW_025136264.1:0-1191 GCF_004010195.1 Chiloscyllium plagiosum
ATATATCCTTACAGACTCAGAACATAGAACATAGAACTGTAGAGCACAGGAACAGCCCATGATGTTGTGCTGAACATGCTCCCAAATTAAACTAATCCCTTCTGCCTGCTCTTGGTCCATATCCCTCCATTTGTTGCATATTCATGTGTTTATCTTTTGACCACCCTTATTGTATCTGGCTCCATCAACACCATTGGCAGCGCGTTCCATAGTCCCATCGTTCTTTGTATAACAAAACTGCCCCTCACATCTCCTTTGAACTTTCCCCCTTTCACTTTGAATGCATGCCCTATAGTTTTCAATATTCTGACTTTTGGGAAACTCATTCTGACCGTCAACCATATCTATGCATCTCATTAACTTATACATTTCCCTCAGCCTCCACTGCTCCAGAGAAAACAACCGGAATTTTTCTCCCCTCTCCTTATAACTCATACCCTCTAATCTAGGCAGCTGCATTCTGGTAAATCTCTTTTGTATCCTCTTCAATGTCTCCACATCCTTCCTGTAACATGGCGACCAGAATTGAACACAGTACTCTAACAGTAACCTAACCAAAGGCGTATAAAGTTGCAACATGACATCCTGACTCATGTACTCACTTCTCCAACTAATAAAGGCAAGCATGCCCTATGCCTTCTTTGCCACCCTATCTATGTGTGTAGCCACTTCCAGGGAGCTATGAACACGAACCTCAAGACCCCTCTGTATATCAGTGCTGTTGAGTGTTCTATCATTAACTATATACTTTTCTGTAACATTTTATCTCCCAAAGTGCCGCACCTCACATTTACTGTACAGAATTGAGTTGATAGTGCTGTTTGAATGCCCACTCAATGTTAATGTGTCTATGTTAATGTTTGGGTTCATTTTCAAGGGCTAAAGTTTTGCAACCAATTCCTGTACCAAATAGTTCATGTAATTAAAATAAATCAGAACCAATGTCCCAATTCTTTCTTGAACTACCATATTATGACACATAAAGGACCAAACACTCATATTGACAGCTGCTTCACCAATCAATAGTTGTATATGGGTTTCATGGGCACTAACATTAATACTTACATGAATGGTAACATTGCATTTACTTCCCTAACTGCTCATTGAGCCTATATGTTAACTTAAGAGAATCATGAACTAGGGCTCCTAAGTATTTTGGTGCTTCAGACTTCCAAAGTGTTTCCTGATTTA
>NW_025136265.1:0-1191 GCF_004010195.1 Chiloscyllium plagiosum
GGGTTCAGAAAAATTTACAAGGATGTTGCCAGGATTGGAGGATTTGAAGTATAGGGAGAGGCTGACAGGCTGGGGCTGTTTTCCCTGGAGGGTTGGAGGCTGAGGGGTGACCTTATGGAGGTTTACAAAATTATGAGCGGCATGGATAGAGTAAATAGGCAACATCTTTTCCCTGGGGTCAGGGAGTCCAGAAATAGAGGGCACAGATTTAGGGTGAGATGGGAAAGATATAAAATAGACCTAAGGGGCAACATTTTCACACAGAGGGTGTTACGTGTATCGAATGAGCTGCCAGAGGAAGTTGTGGAGGCTGGTACAATTGCAACATTTAAAAGGCATTTGGATGGGTATATGAATAGGAAGGATTTGGAGGGATATGGGCTAGGTGCTGGCAGGTGGAACTAGATTGGGTTGGGATATCTGATCAGCGTGGACGGGTTGGACCGAAGGGTCTGTTTCCATGCTGTACATCTCTATGACTCTTTGACTCTATAATTCTGCTTTCTAGTGTATCTCAAAGGTTGCCTTAGAGGACGTTTATCTGAAGATCAGAGGCTGAATGTCCTTGACCACTGAAGCGTTCCCCAAATGGGAGGGAGCATGCCTGTCTGGCAATTCTTGTGTTATGTCCAATCATCCACTGCCTTTGAACATGCTTGATCTCGCCAATATACCATGCCTTGGGACATCCTTTCCTGCAGCGCATGAGGTAAACATTAGCTGAGTCATATGAGTATCTGCCGTGTACGCAGTCGGTGGTGTTCCCATGTGTTATGGTAGTATCCATGCTGGTGATCTGGCATGTCTTGCAGAGGTTGCCATGGCAGGGTTGTGTGGTATTCTCCTGATATTTTAAGCAGGTAACCTAGAGCCTAACCTTTTTTATTTTAAAGGAAGATGTGCAATGCAAGTTCCATATGTGATGCGAATACTTGACATTAAGCAAAACACAATTTATTTAAACATTACAGTTAAAATATGAACAAAAGAAAGAGGAATTTATATTATCTTAACTATTGGAAACCTTAATGGAATAACAGATACTATTACTAATTAACTGTTCCAATATAGTAACATCCCACAAACATGCTCCTGGGAAAAAGGTCAGTTCAGTCACAGAGCTTATATGCAGTTCTCCCGTCCAGGAGGAAACAACATCAAGAGAGATTTCAGAGATAGAAGCAGCTGGGA
>NW_025136266.1:0-662 GCF_004010195.1 Chiloscyllium plagiosum
GTCAGTGGCCGGAGTGGGGATGTCAGTGGCCGGATTGGGGACGTCAGTGGCTGGAGCGAGGATGTCAGTGGCCGGAGTGGGGACGTCAGTGGCCGGAGTGGGGATGTCAGTGGCCTGACTGGGGATGCCAGTGGCCAGAGTGGGGACGTCAGTGGCCAGAGTGGGGATGGCAGTGGCCGGAGTGGGGATGTCAGTGGCCGGAGTGGGTACGTCAGTGACCAGAGTGGGGATGGCAGGGGCCTGATTGGGGATGTCAGTGGCCAAAGTGGGGAAGTCAGTGGCCGAAGCGAGCATGTCAGTGGCCTGATTGGGGATGTCAGTGGCCGGAGCGGGGATGTCAGTGGCCGGTTTGGCGATGGCAATGGCCGGAGTGGGGATGTCAGTGGCTGGAGTGTGGATGTCAGTGGCCGGAGTGGGGATGGCAGTGGCCGGAGTGTGGATGTCAGTGGCCGGAGTGGGAATGGCAGTGGCCGAAGCGAGGATGTCAATGGCCGGAGTGGGGTTGTCAGTGGCCTGCGCGAGGATGTCATTGGCCGGAGTGGGGACGTCAGTGGCCGGAATGGGGATGTCAGTGGCCGGAGTGGGGATGGCAGGGGCCTGATTGGGGATGTCAGTGGCCGGAGTGGGGACGTCAGTGGCCGGAGTGGGGATGGCAGTGGCCG
>NW_025136266.1:692-1191 GCF_004010195.1 Chiloscyllium plagiosum
GAGTGTGGATGTCAGTGGCTGGAGTGGGGATGGCAGTGGCCTGCGCAAGGATTATAGTTGCCGGAGTGGGGATGTCAGTGGCCGGAGTAGGAATGTCAGTGGCCGGTGTAGGGACGTCAGTGACCAGAGTGGGATGTCAGTGGCCGGAGCAAGATGTCAGTGGCCTGATTGGGGATGTTAGTGGCTGGAGTGGGGATGTCAGTGGCCGGAGCGAGGATGTTAGTGGCCAGTTTGGTGACATCAGTAGCTGGAGTGGGGAGGTCAGTGGCCGGAGCGGGATGTCAGTGGCTGGAGTGAGGACGTCAGTGGCTGGAGTGGGGATGGCAGTGGCCAGTTTGGTGACATCAGTAGCTGGAGTGGGGAGGTCAGTGGCCGGAGTGGGGACGTCAGTGGCCGGAGTGGGGACGTCAGTGGCAGGAGTGGGGATGTCAGTGGCCGGAGTGGGGATGTCAGTGGCCGGAGTGGGGACGTCAGTGGCAGGAGTGGGGATGTCAGTGGC
>NW_025136267.1:0-1191 GCF_004010195.1 Chiloscyllium plagiosum
GGAATATTACCATTTCTGACCATGAAGCAGTATGCTTATTGATTAACATTAAGTGCAATATAATAGTTTTGAGACACTAGCGAATGTATCCCTTTATTCTTAAGACTAGTTGGTTAATTGAGTAGTTAGATTAAATTAATTACAGTGTAGAAACATGCCCTTCGGCCCAAAAAGGCCACACCAATCCACCCCCGACATTTGCTCCTTCACCCAACACTACAGGCAATTTAGCATAGCCAACTTACCTAACCTGCACATTTTTGGAGTGTGGGAGCAAACCCACGCAGACACAGAAAGAATGCGTTAACTCCACACAGACAGCCACCTGAGACAGGAATTGAACCGGGGTCTATGGCGCTGTGCGGCAGCAGTGCGAACCATTGTGCCACTGTGCTGACCATTACAATAAATTCAGATCTTTCTCAGCCATTAATTCAGATTCAACCAATAACTCATCCACTCTATGGGAAGTTGCTGAGGCTTATGCCAAGGGAATAATTATTCCTTATGATGCAGCAGAAGGGGGAGCAGGAACGCTGGTTTGAGGCAAAGCTGAGGGCAGCCGAGAGTGCATACTGTGATTGTCGCTCAGTGTCTAAACTGCAGAGGATTACAACGCTTCGGTCTATAGTGAATTCCACGCTCACACAGATAGCCAAGAAGGAACTTACTTTTGCAAAACAAAGACTGTTTGAACATGGTGATAAGCCAGGCAGGTATTTATTCTATCTTGCCACGAAAAAGAGCGCCCCTCTGAAACCATTACCTCAATTAGGGAAGGTATTGGGATCCTTACCTTAAATTCCAAAAGATTAATGTCTCCTGTCTGAGATTTTTCATCGAATTATTTCAGAATGAACATTTTGAGGATAGATGGATTAAGATGGAGTCATTTTTAAAGAACCTGGGTCTTCCAGGAGTAACCCCTGAAGAAGTGTTGAGCACAGGAGGTTGTGAAGCAGCTTCAGAATGTAAAGGCGCACGTTCCTGACGGATTTCCTCGTGAACTTTATAAATAATTTATAAACCTATTGTCAGGGCTGATGCTTAACGTGTTCTGTCACTCATACAGTCAGGAACCCCTCCTGCCATCCTTAATAGAGGCTCATATCTCTCTGACGCTGAAGAAAGGAAGACCCCGGAGGATGGTGCTTCTTCCACGCCAAACTCATTTTGAAATGTTGGTCTCAA
>NW_025136268.1:0-1191 GCF_004010195.1 Chiloscyllium plagiosum
CAGATATCTCCTTGAGAGAGAGAGAGGGGACTGGGAGACACCAGTTAGTGTACAGATATCTCCCTGAGAGAGAGGGGACTGAGAGACACCAGTCAGTGAACCCTGAGAGAGAGGGGACTGAGAGACACCAGTCAGTGAACAGATATCTCACTGAGAGAGGCAGTGGGGACTGAGAGACACCAGTCAGTGTACTGACATCTCCCTGAGAGAGAGAGGGGACTGAGAGACACCAGTCAGTGTACAGATATCTCCCTGAGAGGGAGGGACTGAGAGACAACAGCCAGTGTACAGATATCTTCCTGAGAGAAACCAGTCAGTGTACACATATCTGCTTGAGAGAGAGGGGGGACTGAGAGACACCAGTCAGTGTTCAGATATCTCCCTGAAAGAGAGAGGGACTGAGAGACACCAGTCAGTGTCCAGATATCTCCCTGAGAGATAGAGAGGGGACTGCGAGACACCAGTCAGTGGACAGATATCTCCCTGAGAGAGAGGCGGGACTGAGAGACACCAGTCAGTGTACAGGTATCTTCCTGAGAGAGAGAGGGGACTGAGAGACACCAGTCAGTGTGCAGATATCTCCCTAAGAAAGAGAGAGAGAGAGGACTGAGAGACACCAGTCAGTGTACAGAAATCTCCCTGAGAGAGACGGACTGAGAGTCACCAGTTAGTGTTCGGATATCTCCCTGAGAGAGAGGGGGGTACTGAGAGACACGAGTCAGTGTACAGATATCTCCTTGAGAGAGAGAGAGGGGACTGAGAGACACCAGTCAGTGTATAGATATATCACTGGGAGAGAGTGACTGAGAGACACCAGTCAGTGTACACATATCTCCCTAAGAAAGAGAGAGAGAGGACTGAGAGTCACCAGTCAGTGTAGAGATATCTCCCAGTAAGAAAGAGAGAGGGTACAGAGAGACACCAGTCAGTGTAGAGATATCTCCCTGAGAGAGAGAGGGGACTGAGAGACACCAGTCAGTGTACAGATATCTCCCTGAGAGAGAGGAGACTGAGAGACACCAGTCAGTGTACCGATATCTGCCTGAGAGAGAGAGGGACTGAGAGACACCAGTCAGTGTACCAATATCTTCCTGAGAGAGAGAGGGGACTGAGAGACACCAGTCAGTGTACAGATATCTCCCCGAGAGAGAGGGACTGAGAGACACCAGTCAATGTACAGATATCTCCCTG
>NW_025136269.1:0-1191 GCF_004010195.1 Chiloscyllium plagiosum
TGTGGTCTCAGTGTGACAGGGTGGTCTCGGTGTGGCAGGGTGGTCTCAGTGTGACAGTGTGGTCTCAGTATGACAGTGTGGTCTCTGTGTGGCAGAGTGGTCTCAGTGTGACAGGGTGGTCTCAGTGTGACAGGGCGGTCTCAGTATGGCAGGGTGGTCTCTGTGTGACAGGGTGGTCTCGGTGTGACAGGGTGGTCTCGGTGAGGCAGTGTGGTTTCCGTGGGACAGAGTGGTCTCAGTGTGACAGGGTGGTCTCAGTGTGACAGGGCGGTCTCAGTATGGCAGGGTGGTCTCTGTGTGACAGGGTGGTCTCGGTGTGACAGGGTGGTCTCAGTGAGGCAGGGTGGTCTCGGTGTGGCAGTGTTGTCTCGGTGAGGCAGAGTGGTCTCAGTGTGACAGGGTGGTCGTAGTGTGGCAGGGTGGTCTCGGTGTGAAAGGGTGATCTCGATGAGGCAGGGTGGTCTCGGTGTGGCAGGGTGGTCTCGATGAGGCAGGGCAGTCTCGGTGTGGCGGGTGGTCTCGGTGTGGCAGAGTGGTCTCAGTGTGACAGGGTGGTCTCGATGAGGCAGGTGGTCTCGGTGTGACAGGGTGGTCTCAGTGTGACAGGGTGGTCTCGGTGTGACAGGGTGGTCTCAGTGTGACAGTGTGGTCTCTGTGTAAGAGTGGTCTCGGTGAGGCAGGGGGGTCTCGGTGTGACAGGGTGGTCTCAGTGTGACAGGGCGGTCTCGGTGTCAAAGGGTCGTCTCAGTGTTGCAGGGTGGTCTCAGTGTGTCAGGGTGATCTCAGTGTTGCAGGGTTGTCTCGGTGAGGCATGGGTGGTCTTGGTGAAGCATGGGTTGTCTCAGCGTGGCAGGGTGGTCTCGTGTGGCAGGGTGGTCTCAGTGTGGCAGGGTGGTCTCAGTGTGACAGGGTGGTCTCGGTGAGGCAGGGTGGTCTCGGTGTGAAAGGGTCGTCTCAGTGTGGCAGGGTGGTCTCAGTGTGACAGGGTGGTCTCGGTGTGACAGGGTGGTCTCGATGTGACAGGGTGGTCTCTGTGTGACAGGGCGGTCTCAGTGTGACAGGGTAGTCTCGGTGAGGTAGGGTGGACTCTGTGTGACAGGGTGGTCTCAGTGTAACAGGGTGGTCTCAGTGTGGCAGGGTGGTCTATGTGAGGCAGGGTGGTCACGGTGTGACAGGGTGGTCTCTGTGAGG
>NW_025136270.1:0-1191 GCF_004010195.1 Chiloscyllium plagiosum
AGGTGCAGTGTGATTTCGTAAATTGGACACAAACTTGCCTTGGACGTTGAAGACAGCCGTTGTGGCTGTGTTCTTCTGATTGGAATTCTGTCAGTTCTCTAACCTCTGCTGTTTGCAATGTATATAAATGATCTGGACAAAAATGTGTGTTGTCTGATGAGTACATGCAGGCATCACAATTGGTGGAGTTGTGGATAGTAAGGAATATGATCTAAGCATGCAGCGAGACATGCATCAGTTGGCATTTGGTCAGCGAAATGCCAGATGGTTTTTAATCAAGAAAAGTGAGTGACATTGCACTTTAGGTGATTAATTGCAACAGGAAAGTAGACAGTAAATTGGAGGAACCTAGCAGCATTGATGTACGGAGGGTCCTTGTGTTGCAATTCAGTAGACCTGCGAAATGAGCAATGCAAGTGGATAAGATCATAAAAAAGGCATATGGCCTGCTTCCCTTGGTGCAGACATTGAATGTTAAAGTTGGCAAGTCGTGTTGGAGCTGTATAAAATGTTAGTTGGCCATATCTGGAGCATTTTGTACAGTTCTTCTTTCCACACTGCAGGAAGGATGTGGAGACTTTGGATACTGTGCAAAAGAGGTTTCAAAGGATATCACCTGGATTGGGGTGCATTAGCTTTGGCAAGTTTGGACTGGCTGCGTGTGTGACTGTCATAGTTGCAAGAAGACCTGACAGAAGTACATAAACGTATTGACAACATAGACAGGGTGTAGTTCAGAGTTTTGTTTTTGAGAGTGTAAGTCATAATACTTGGGGACAGCTTTAATATTGCAATGGTTAACTCTGATGGAAATGCGCGAGACTAGATTTCCTTTTATGCCAAGGGTGGTAGTTGTTTGTAATATGCTGAAGGAAAGGTGATTGTAGGTTAACAACATTGTGGATACATTTCGACAGACACATGAACAGAGAGGCAATAGAGGACTACAGACCACGTTCTGGCAGGTGCGGTTAAATGAGCATGGCATCATAATCAAAGAACATAGAACAATACAACGCAGAACAGGCGCTTCGAACTTCGATGTTGCGCCGACTTGTGAAATAATCCAAGCCCATCACCTACATTATCCCATCATCATCGGTGTGCTTATCCAAGGACTGTTTAAATGTCCTTAATTTGGCTGAGCTGAAAATTTTTTGCTAGAAAGTCGCAGCAGGTCAGGCAGCATCC
>NW_025136271.1:0-1191 GCF_004010195.1 Chiloscyllium plagiosum
CACCGAGACTAGCTTGACAGATCTGTGTTTTCAGTATTTATCCCTTCCTTCGTCCTGCATAACAGTGCAACGTTGGCTGATCTACACTCGGCACAACTGCTGTGGCCAGACAGGAATTCTAAATTATTGTCAGCAACCCAACTATTTCATCCTTTGCATTGCTCAACCGCTTGGTATAATTTTCATCTGCCCTGGAAATATAACCACTTTTCATTCAGCAAGTTAACACAGAACATCACGTCATGTGTCCTAATTTCTGAAAGTACATCACAACACCCCTCCATGATTTCTGTCCCCACATTGTCACTCTTACTAGTGAACACTGACACAATACTTTCGTTTTGACCACAAACTAATCCTCCGGCTCCATTCCAATAATAACACTTAATGGGCATTACTGTTTCCCGAATAATTCTTTTATTATGAATGAGTCTGTAACTTTTAAAAATATTTTCCTTTATTTTGACTGCTATTATTTTCTCATGGTCCCTTTTGCTCTTCTAATTCCTTTGTCTTTCAAACTCCCCCTTGCACGTTCTGTACTCCATATTAATTTCTATTGTTTTGAGATTTCAGTATAGACCGGAAGCCTCCTTTGTTTCTCTTTATCTCCCCCTCCATGCCCTTTGGTGTCCAGAGCCCACTGCATTCTTGGTCCCACGTAGTGGCTTCCTGGGAAATGCCCTCCCTGTGATTTTCCTATCTCTTTCTTAAATATGTCACACTGCTCTAACTCAGATTTACCAATAAATGTCAGCTTCCAGTCCACTCTGGTCAAGTCATTACCTGATCTTACTAAAATTGTCCTTCCCCTTTGGGCCAATTTCTATTCCTTTGCAGTACAATCTGAAATCCAACTGATTTAAGATCACTGTCTGCAAAGTGCTCCACCATTGATGTTTTACCCACTGAGTCGACTTCATTCCCTAAAGTTAAGTTCCGGTTCACCCCTCTCTTGCAAGGTCTGGATTAAAATTCTCTGTATTAAACACATACTTTGTTCAAATATTCTCCTGGAGGCATTTTCAGAATTGTGCTCCCTCTAAATTTTTGACAAAATGAATATCCAAGCCTATGCTGAGGAAGTGAAAAACCTCGTTTCTCATTCCCCTATTTAATTTACATGTCTCTGAAATTTGCCTATGTATTTGCACTTGCTATTTTGGACCAATAGTAAGGTCTATCGTGCTC
>NW_025136272.1:0-1191 GCF_004010195.1 Chiloscyllium plagiosum
TGCCCACACCACCGTCAGACTCACTGGTATGTAATTCCCTGGCGTGTCCTTACTACACTTTTTAAACAGTGGCACCACGTTAGCCAGCCTCCAGTCTTCCGGCACGTAACCTGTGACTGTCGATGATACAAATACCTCAGCACAAGGCACAGTAATCACTTCCCTAGCTTTCCACATAGTTCTCGGCTGCACCTGATCAGGCCCTTGGGGATTTAATCACCTTCATGCGCTTCAAGACATCCAAAACTTCCTCCTCTGCAATATGGGCATTTCTTCAAGATGTCACCATCTATATTCCTACATTTTGGATCTCCCATGTCCTTTACCACAGTAAATACTGATGCAAAATATTCATTTGGTATCTCACATTTACTGCGGTTCCATGCAACGGCCGTATTGCTGATCTTTAAGAGGCCTAATTTTCTCCCTAATTGCTCTTTTGTCCTTAATATGTTCGTAATAACCCTTTGGAATTTCCGTAATTCTATTGGCCAAAGCTATCTCATGTCCCCCTTTTTCCCTCCTGATCTCCCTCTTAAGTATAAACCTACTGCCTTTCTACTCTCATATGGATTCAATCGATCTATCTTGTCTATACCTGACATAAACATCCTTCTTTTTATCAACTAAACTTCAATTTCTTTGGTCATCCAGCATTCCATATACACACCGGCCTTTCCTCTCACTCTAACAGGAACATACTTTCGCTGGATTCTCTTCATCTCATTTTTGAAGGCTTCCCATTTTCCAACCGTCCCTTTACCTGTGAATATCTGCCCCCAAATCAGCTTTCGAAATATTTTGCCTAACACCATCGAAATTGGCCTTTTTCTAACTTAGAATTCAACTTTTAGATCTGTTTTTTCCTTTTCCATCAGTATTTTAACCCTAATAGAGTTATGGTCCCTGGCTTCAACTTGCTCCGCCACTGAAGCCTGTCGCCTACCCTTACGTATTTCCCAAGAGTAGTTCAATTTTTGCACCTTCTCTACTATGTACATCCACATACTGAAACAGAAAATTTTCTTGTGAACGCTTAATAAATTCTTCTCCATCTCAACCCTTAACACTATGGCAGCCCCAGTCGATATTTAGAAAGATACAATTCCCGACCATAACCTCCCTATTATTCTTACAGATAGCTGAGATCTTACAAACTTGTTTCTCAATTTCCCTCTGACTAATAGGGGA
>NW_025136273.1:0-1191 GCF_004010195.1 Chiloscyllium plagiosum
CAAATAGGGTTAAGTATAATCCAAAATGTTTTTTTAATACATTAAGTGCAAATGGATCACTAGAGAGAGAATAGGCCTCCTCAAAGATCAGCAAGCAACCTATGTGTGGAGACGCAGGAGATTGGGTTTTGGGTGGGATACTAAACGAGCATTTGGCATCAGTGTTTACTGTGGAGAAGGACAGATTTGTGAGGGTTGTAAAGATTAGAATTAATGAGGGTGATGAGACGGGAGGAGATTGGACGACGTTACAGAGATTGAGACGTTTGTGATACGAGAGTTTCTGAGGTTAGAGAGGAATTCCAGAGATAAGGAAGAGTTTAGTCTGGGTGAGATGACAGTGATCGGGAGAGTTGTGAGGATGGAGGAATTCACAGAGATAGCGAGAGTTAGTCATAAAGCTATACATCACAGAAATAGACCCTGTGGTTGTACCAGGCCGTGTCGACCATAATTCCCAAATAGTCTCATCGCAGCTGCCTCCGCTTGGTCCACATTCATCCAAATATTTCCGATTTATATACTTGTCTAAATGTCTTTTAAAAGAAAGTGAGGACTGCAGATGCTGGAGATCAGAGCTGAAAATGTGTTGCTGAAAAAGCGCATCAGGTCAGGCAGCATCCAAGGATGAGGAGAATCGACGCTTCGGGCATGAAGAAGGGCGCATGCCCGAAACGTCGATTCTCCTGCTCCTTGGATGCTGACTGACCTGCTGCGCTTTTCCAGCAACACATTTTCAGCTCTAAATGACTTTTAAACATTGTAATTGTATTCACAGCTGTTTCTTTTTCTGGGAGTTCACTTCACACATGTAAAAGTAAAAACAAATCCCAAATTTACTTTTTGAGACTTTCTCATCTCTTCTCAAATTGTACGCACACAGGTCTTGAATCCCCCCTCTCCCCTGGCCATTCGCCTTATCGACACTCTTCATGAATTTATAAAACTCTAAGGTCACCCCTCAACCTCCTACGCTTTAGTGAAAAAGCGTCCCAGCCTATCCAGGTTCTCCTAATAACACAATCCTTCCATTCATGGAAACATCCCGGTAAAACTCTTCTGAACCCGCTCCGATTTAGCAATGTCCTTCTTATAACAGCACAAAGAGGCCTCCCCAACATCCGGGAAAACGTGAGGACTGCAGATGCTTGAGATCAGCGCTGAAAATTGTGTTACAGGAAAAGCGCAGCA
>NW_025136274.1:0-789 GCF_004010195.1 Chiloscyllium plagiosum
ATATTCGGCTCCATATAGAATACATCATTAACGCTGACCATAACAGGATGAAATTGGCCGAGATCACAAACAGTAAAATGATGGACATCTTTTGGTTTTTCATTTCAGTGTCAGATTGAGCGTCCCCATTGGTGTGAGCCCGGAGTCTCCTGCGGGCTCTGTTGGTGAATAAAATGTGTCTGACAGTAAACACATTGAGCAGCAGAATCAGGAGAAATGGGAGAGCCGGGGTTAGAATTTGGTGGAGGATCTCATTTGTGACCCAGAAACAGGAGGAATGAGCACCGTCTATTGCAACACAAAACCAGGGGTTATTTCCCAGCCGATACCGAGTGGTGAGCAAAAAATACCAGAAAATGTTCTTTGAGCAGCTCAGCACAACCACTGCTCCCAGAACCACAGCCGCCGTTTTCTCACGACAATATTTACTTTTCAGGTTTTGGCAACAAATGGCCACAAACCGATCAAAGGTGAAAGTGACGGTGAACCAGACAGAACAGTCAGTGGCTGCATAAAGCAGGACGGCGTGGACATTACACACAGGGATGTAGTACAGGAAATAAAACTTTGTCCGATAAGCAATGGGAAGGTGTCTCAATATCAGGTCGAGGATAATAACCAGTAGATCCGCCGCTGCCATAGACCCCAAGTAACGTCTGACACATGGAAACAATCCACAATCTTTATATAGCAAGACATAGTTCGTCACTACGTTAACTGTGAGAAAAGAAATATATTATCCATCTGCCTGGAGGCAAAGTCACCAGTTTGATTGAAGAGTCAGTGAGA
>NW_025136274.1:905-1191 GCF_004010195.1 Chiloscyllium plagiosum
CACAGAGGCACATCCATAAGAACAGGTGGTCTCCAGAACATTCCCACACACTCGATCACTCCAGAGCAGAACCAAGTCACTGGTTCCAGATCCGAATACAGAGATTATAAACGGAGCTGCCCGATGCCTGGAGGAAGAACTGCCTTAGGACGCTGCAACCACATACGTGCAATGTGGATTTCAACAGATTCCTCATTTCACCTCCCCCTGTATTTATCCTAGATCCAACCCTACAAATCAGCACCGTCCTCCTAACTTATCGATCACCTTTCCCATCGATCTGATC
>NW_025136275.1:0-1191 GCF_004010195.1 Chiloscyllium plagiosum
TCCCTCAGTACCAAACTCCTGACAGTGCGGCCCACCATCAGTACTAAACTCCTGACAGTTTGGCCCTCCCTCAGAATTAAATTCCTGACATTGCGGCCCTCCCTCAGAACTAAACTCCTGACAGTGCGGCCCTCCCTCAGAACTAAACTCCTGACAGTGATGCCCTCCCTCAGAACTAAACACATGACAGTGCGACCCTCCCTCCGTACTAAACACCTGACAGTGATGAACTCCCTCAGAACTAAATTCCTGACAGTGCGGCCCTCCCTCAATACTGAATCCTGACAGTGCGGCCCTCCCTCAGAACTAAACTCCTGAAAGTGCGTCCTTCCACCAGTACTAAACTACTGACAGTGCGGCCCTCCCTCATTACTAAACTCCTGGTAGTGTGGACCTCCCTCGGAACTAAACACCTGACAGTGATGCCTTCCCTCAGAGCTAAACTCCTGACAGTGCGGCCCTCTGTCAGTACTAAACTCCTGACATTGCGGCTCTCCCTCAGTACTAAAACCTTGACAGTGCAACCCTCGCTCACAACTAAACTCCTGACAGTGCGGCCCTCCCTCAGAACTAAACTCCTGACAGTATCGCCCTCCCTCAGAACTAAACTCCTGACAGTGCGTCCCTCCACCAGTACTAAACTACTGACAGTGCGGCCCTCCCTCATTACTAAACTCCTGGTAGTGTGGACCTCCCTCGGAACTAAACACCTGACAGTGATGCCTTCCCTCAGAACTAAACTCCTGACAGTGCGGCCCTCGGTCAGTACTAAACTCCTGACATTGCGGCTCTCCCTCAGTACTAAAACCTTGACAGTGCAACCCTCGCTCACAACTAAACTCCTGACAGGTCGGCCCTCCCTCAGAACTAAACTCCTGACAGGGTGGCCCTACCTCAGTACTAAATTCCTGACAGTGCGGCCGACCCTCAGTACTAAACACCTGACAGTGCATCCCTCTCTCCGTACTAAACTCCAGTCCGTGCGGCACTCCCTTAGTACTAAACTCCTGACAGTGCGGCCCTCCATCAGAACTATACTCCTGACATTGCGGCCGTCCCTCAGTACTAAACTCCTGAGAGTTCGGCCGTCCCTCAGAACTAAACTCCTGACAGTGCGGCCCTCCCTCAGAACTAAACTCCTGACAGTGTGGCCCTCTCTCAGAACTATACTCCTGACATTGCGGCCGTCCC
>NW_025136276.1:0-1191 GCF_004010195.1 Chiloscyllium plagiosum
CTGCCCCAGGGACCCGAATCCAGCCGCGGGCGGATACCTGTATGGAATTTGTACATTCTTCCATTGCTTGCATGGGTTGACTCCGAATGCTCGAGTTTCCTCGTACAATTCAATGATGAGCAGGTTAGATAAAATAGCCGTGCTAAATTGACCGTAGCGTTCAGGGACGAGTAAGGCTAGGTTCATGAGTAAGGGGCAAATGTGCAACAATAAGGTAGTGGAATGGGTCTGGGTGGGGTACCCTTCCGAGGGTCGGTGCGGACATGTTGTGCTGAAGAATGTGTTGCCACTCAGTATGGATTGCATACTCTAAAATAAGTTCAAGACAAATTGGTAGATATTTAATGACTACTGCAGTCAAGGAGCAACGTCTGGTATATGACCAGCCATCATGGGGAATTGCAAGACGGGATCACTGTGTTTTGGGTCGGGGTATCTACATCAGCATATATGCGTGCTCATCTCTTTTCTTTCTGAACATTGGCTCACTGCCTTATTTCCATTACCTAAACTATTTCCTGATTTCTGAGTTGCCTGTGACATCCTAAAACATGGTGAACTGCTTCGGGACAACCCAGTAGCATCGGCGTCCATTTTCTCCCTTTACGAAACATAGCTGTACACTTGTAATGTTCCAGTGTCGACCAAACTCCGATCTCATTACTTTTATAGTTGAAACGTTTTAATGTTTCCTCACCGAACATCTTATCTTTCCTGCTTAAGCATATTATTTTCTGTGATTGAGAGCGTTTTCGATTGAAAGCAGTTAACTAAATTTGTTTGTTTAGTCACTATCACTAATGTCAGTCTTGATGAATCATAATTGCGTCACTGGAGCGTGACACATATGTATTAATCTGACACATCTTTCAACATGTTCACCATAGTGTCAGTGCGAGTAACGTATTCAGCACCAACAGTGCTCTGTAACAAAAGACAAAGAGAGAGGGCGAGAGAGAGAAAAGTCAGATATCATAATCTGTGAATAGTAGATTCGAAAGATGCAGCAATGGATTGGAATATGGCGATAATAGATTGTATTGTTACAACAATGAATTGGAATACAAGAGAAAATGATTGGAGTGGCAAAACAATGATTGAAGATGTGAGCACAGCAGACTGCAACGTTACAACAATGGTTCTGAATGTCAGAACAACAGACTGGAATAGTAAAATAGCGCAGAGGGGTTT
>NW_025136277.1:0-1191 GCF_004010195.1 Chiloscyllium plagiosum
GCTCTGAGGGAATGGAAAAGAGACATCCAGTGGATGAGCAAGCCAAAAACAAATTCCCCAATGTGGACCCACGTTGGAAGGGTATGGATGAACATGATAAAGGAAAAATGAGGGATTAGATTAGATTAGATTACATTACATTACAGTTTGGAAACAGGCCCTTCGGTCCAACAAGTCCACACTGACCCCGCCGAAGCGCAACCCACCCATACCCCTACATTTACCCCTTACCTAACACTACGGGCAATTTCTCATAGCCAATGTTTTGAGAAATGGTCATTTTGGGTATTAGAGAAGCAGCACCTAAATCTCAGAACTTTTATAAAGCCTTTGAAATAAGACAGGAAGAGCTCTGTCAGCCTTTTTACAGAGATTAAAAGAAGCCGCTGGAAAATATTTGGGAATGAATCCCGATGATCGGTAGCACAGGGAGTTTTGAAGGTCCAACTTGTGACTAAATCATGGCTGGACATACAAAAGAAATTACAGAAATTAGGGGTTTTCCGTCTCCTGAAAACCACTGGGAACCCTTGATAAATTTAAAGGTGGGACCTGAAGAGGAGGAGACAGTGTTTCTGGTGGATACGGGAGCGGCGTGGTCATCCCTAAGTTTTTTAGACCTAGCAGTGTTAAATTAACTAATAAGAGTCTCAGAGTTTATGGAGTAAAAGGTGAAGGATTCTTAGTGCCCATTTTCGAGCCGACCCTAATAAATGAAAACAACAAAGAAATGACGGGACAACATATATTCCTGATGTTGGAAGTAATCTTTTGTGTAGGGATTTAATAATTTTGTTAAACTTGAAGATTGGAGTAGAGAATTGTTCAATAACTATAGCAATAAATAAACTAACAACCAGTGATGAAGAACAGATAAACCCTAACGTGTGGGCGAGATCCGGAACCGGGTTGTTTAAATGTTGATTTTGGTGGATACGGGAGCGGCGTGGTCATCCCTAAGTTTTTTAGACCTAGCAGTGTTAAATTAACTAATAAGAGTCTCACTAATAACACCACTGGAGGAGCGCTGGTTTAGTGTAATAGATTTAAAAGACGCTTGTCCTTTAGCCTCAGAGAGCCACGACATGTTCGCTTTTGAATGGGAAAACCCATACACTGGCAGAAAACAACAGTTCTGATGGACGGTATTTCCCCAGAGATTCACAGAATCACCTAACTTATTCGGGCGAG
>NW_025136278.1:0-1191 GCF_004010195.1 Chiloscyllium plagiosum
AAACAGTTGCCTGAGGTGGGAATTGAACCCGGGTCCCTGGCGCTGTAAGGCAGCAGTGCTAACCACTGAGCCATTAACTTTTATTGGTAGAAGGATTGAGTTTCGGAGCCATGAGGTCATGTAGCACCAGCTCTACAAAACTCTGGTGCATCAACATTTGGAGTATTGCACACAGTTCTGGTCGCTGCATTATAGGAAAGATGTGGAAGCTTTGGAAAGGGTGCAGAGGAGATTTACCAGGATGTCGCCTGGGATGGAGGGAAGGTCTTACGGGGAAAGGCTGAGGAACTTGAGGCTGTTTTCGTTAGAGAGAAGTAGGTTGAGAGGTGACTTAATTGAGACATATAAGGTAATCTGAGGGTTAGGTAGGGTGGACAGTGAGAGCCTTTTTCATCAGATGGTGATGGCTAGTACGAGGGAACATAGTTTTAAATTGAGGGGTGGTAGATATCGAACAGTTGTAAGTTGTAGTTTCTTTAATCAGAGCATAGTAGGAGCATGGAATGCCCTGCCCGCAACAGTAGTAGACTCGCCAACTTTAAGGGCATTTAAATGGTCATCGGAAAAATATATAGATGATAATGGAATAGTGTAGGTTAGATAGGCTTCAGATTCACAGGTCAGTGCAACATTGAGGGCCGAAGGGCCTGTTGTGTGCTGTAATGTTCTATGTTCAAACCCAGGTCCCCTGAACGTTACCTGGGTGTCTGGATTAACAGTCCAGCGATGACACCTCTCGGCAATCACTTCCCCAAAACCCTCCCACCTCGCGTCAATGGAAACACTGAGGCTTTAGACATCATTTTCTCATTCGGCACTTTCCTTTCTGGCCTGGGAAGGAGACTGTGGGGCCATCCCAGCTTTCCTTCCTTGTCCCCTGACTCCTTGCCTTTCTTTCACCTCCCCAGCTTCACTCATTCCCCCGTTTGTGAGAGTGATCTGAAAAGGGGGAGGATTTGTGGACCAACTTGGAATCATAAGAACTTCCTAGTTTCCTTTGTGAGTTCTTACATACGGGGGTTGGCGGGGGTGGAGGGTTGGAATGAATATTTACATTCTTACCGGAGAATTATTCCCTCAGGGTCTTATGTATATCTTTAATGCCACATCTAACAGCCACAATTATTTTGCTTTCCCCTCTCAAACTCTATGTAAGTGTGCCCAGGCTGTTACTGGATATTCTGGAATTTC
>NW_025136279.1:0-1191 GCF_004010195.1 Chiloscyllium plagiosum
CTTATTAATCAGTCCCTTAAATGTGACTGGAGCATTTTTCATACCAAACGGCAAGACTTTGAACTAATATAGTACATTTGGCGTTATAAAGCTGAAATTGCCTTTGCTTTCTCTGACAGAGGTACTTGCCAGTAGCTTCTGAACAAGTCCAATTTAGAAATGTAAGTTGCTTGTCCCACTTTTTTGACACAGTACTCCAACCGTGGAATTGGATATGCATCAGTCTTTGTAACGGCTTTGACTTTGCGATAGTCCACATATAACCATTGGGTACCATCTGGCTTTGGCACCATGACTATGGGTGAGCTCCAGTCACTGTATTATGCCATCTTGGAGCATGCACTCTATCTCCTTCTGAACCTGTGCCAACTTTAGAAGATTATGCCTCTAAAGTTGCTTAATCAGAACACAATCTCCTATCTCTACATCACACACAATTAGATTAGTACTTCCCAGTTTATTTCTGCATATCTCCCCAGGTGATAGTAATAATTCTTTCAGGTCATTTCGATTTTCTTGTGGAAGGTAACTCAATAATTTATCCTGATTTTTGACAACTTTCTCATTGTCCAATTTGATTTGAGGCATGTCCAATTCAGAATCCTCTGAACTTTGTTCTTCCTTCTGTGCTGCAATTGTTAACACCTTCTCCTCTTGCTTTCCTTCTCTATCAAAATACCTTTTGAACAAATTCACATAATGCACTCTGAGATTTTTTCCTGTCTGAATTCCTTATCAAGTAGTTCACCTCACTCAATTTCCTCTCAGTTTGATAAGGTCCATTAAACCTTGTTTTTAAAGGCTCACCTGTTACTGGGAGTAACACCAATACTTATCCCCAGTTGCAAAATTGCAAATTTGTGATTTTTTATCCGCTTCCTGTTTCATTGTAGGCTGTGATACTTTTAAATGCTGTCCAGCCAACTCTCCAGCTCTATTTAATCGTTCTTTAAAATTTGACACACAGTCCAAATGGGTGGTCTCTGAATTCTGACTTATTAATTTCTCTTTAATCAATTCTAATGGTCCTCTTACTTCATGCTCAAAAACTAATTCAAATGGACTGAATTTGTTGATTCATTTGGTGTATCTCTGATTGCAAAAAGTACAAACGGAACTCCCTTATCCCAATCATCGGGATAATCCTGATCATATGCCCTCAACATGATCTTTAATGTTAGGTGCCATCTC
>NW_025136280.1:0-481 GCF_004010195.1 Chiloscyllium plagiosum
GACTCTCTGGGATTCCCTATCTCTCAGACACACACTCGGGGACGCTCTGGGATTCCCTATCTCTCACACACACTCGGGGATACTCTAGGATTCCCTATCTCTCACACACACTCGGGGACTCTCTGGGATTCCCTATCTCTGACACACACTCGGGGACTCTGTGGTATTCCCTAACTCTCACACACACTCGGGGACACTCTGGGATTCCCTATCTCTCACACCTACTCGGGGACACTCTGGGATTCCCTATCTCTCTCACACACACTCTGGGATTACCTATCTCTCACACACACTCGGAAAATCTCTGGGATTCCCTATCTCACACACACACTCGGGGTTTCCCTATCTCTCTCACACACACTCGGGGATTCCCTATCTCTCAACACACACTCGGGGACTCTCTGGGATTCCCTATGTCTCACACACATTCGGGGACACTGTGGGATTCCCGATCTCTCACACACACACTCGGGGACTCACT
>NW_025136280.1:550-1191 GCF_004010195.1 Chiloscyllium plagiosum
CACTCGGGGACTCTCTGGGATTCCCTATCTCTCACACACACTCGTGGATTCCCTCTCTTTGCAGAAACACTCGGGGACTCTCTGGGATTTCCGACCTCTCACACACACTCGGAGACGCTCTGGGATTCTATCACACACACTCGGGGACACTCTGGGATTCCCTCTCCCTCACACACTGGGAATCTCTCTCTCACATAGACTCTGGGATTCCCTCTCTCTCACACACTGTCTGGAATTCCCTCACTCACACACTTGGAATCCTTCTCTCTCACACAGTCTAGGATTCCCTGTCTCACACACCCTAAGGGATTCCCACACACACTCTCTGGGATTTCCTCTCACACACGCAATCTGGGCTTCCCACTCTCACACACACTCTGGGATTCTCTCACACACACTCTGCGAATCTCTGAGATTCCATCTCTCTCAGATACTCTGGGATTCCCTCTCCCTGACACACTCTGGGATTCCCTCTCTCACACACACTCCGAGACACTCTGGGATTCCCTCACTCTCAAACTCTCTAGGATTCTCACACATGCACTCTGGGATTCTCTCTCCCTTAGGGTGTGTGAGACAGGGAATCCTCGACTGTGTGCGAGAGAACTAATCCAAGTGTGTGAGTGATGGAATTCCAGACT
>NW_025136281.1:0-1191 GCF_004010195.1 Chiloscyllium plagiosum
GCCTTTGTAAATGTAAGAAGCTCCTTTATCTCATAATCTCCTCCAACAACTTTCACATCACTGGGCTCACGGGGCTGTAATTTCCTGGCTTTTCCCTGCAGTCCTTTAGTGATGGAACAGCATTAGCTGCCCTCAAGTCTTCCAACACCTCACTTTGTCTGTTGATAATATCTGTTAGGGACACTGCTTTCTCTTCCCTAGCTTCCCAAAATATTCCAGGATCGACCCAATGAGCTACTGAAGACTGATCTACCTTTATTTGTTTTAAGATTCCAGCATTTTATCTTCTCTGGTGAGGATTCTTTCCAAGACATCACTATTTATTTCCTCAAGTTCCCAAGCTTCCATGTCTTTCGCCACAGTAAATACTGACAAGATTATTTTGTCTAATATCTCACCCATCTCCTCTGATGCCACACATGGGTGACCTTATTTATCTTTAAGAGGCCCTATTCTCTAAAAGGTTACTCTATAGCCCTTATTGAAACTTGTGTAAAGGCTTCTGATAATTCAAATGCACCATATCCGCTATACCACTACATCCCTCCTGCAAACTTACAATTCTGCCATTTATATTCACACCAACAAATTAAATCCATCAGGCTCAAAAACAAATTCTCTTTTATCAAATGTGTTTCTATGTGGCCAGTTATTGTATATTGACATACCCTTCCTAATAATTTCAGTCTGTTCCCGACTTACTGTCAGGCTAACACTATGTGGTTTCAGACTGGCAGCAGAAAGGGCTGAGGGAGTTCTTGTATATCAATCTGAAAAAGGTAGCTCACAGGGTCAGCAGGTAATAGAGAAGGCAAATCAAATGCTGGTATTTATTACAGAGGGAATGGAGTCTAAAATAGGCAGGTCTAGCTAGAACTATGCAAGGTACAAATCAGACCACACCTCGAATATTATGAACAGTGTGAGTGCCCGAAGGAAATATATCGTCACATTGGAGGCAGTCCAGATAAGGTTCACTCGGCTGATCCTGGGAATGGAAGGATTTTCTAATGAGAAGAGATTGAGGAGGTTGAGGTTGAACCCATTGAAGTTTAGATAATGAGAGAGAAATGGAATGAAACATCCAAGATTCTGAAGGGCTCTGATCGGGCAGGTGCTGTAAAGTTAGCAAATAGAACAGTAGAGAACAGCAGCAGCCCTATGCTGTCTATACTGTCCAAGATACTATTC
>NW_025136282.1:0-1191 GCF_004010195.1 Chiloscyllium plagiosum
ACTCATTGATGGAATCAGACTCCCTGATGGAATTAGACTTCCTGATGGAATCAGACTCCACGATGGAATCAGACTCCCTGATGGAATCCGACTCATTGATGGAATCAGACTCCTTGATGAAATCAGATTCCCCGATGGAATCAGACTCCATGATGGAATCAGATTCATTTGTCGAATCAGACTCATTGATGGAATCAGACTCATTGATGGAATCAGATTCCCTGATGGAATCACACTCATTGATGGAATCAGACTCCACGATGGAATCAGACTTCCTGATGGAATCAGACTCCTCGATGGTGTCGGACTCATTGCTGGAATCAGACTCTCCGATGGAATCAGACTCATTGATGGAATCAGACTCTCCAATTCGATCAGACTCTCCGATGGAATCAGACTCCCTGATGGAATCAGACTCCTCGATGCAGTCAGACTCATTGATGGAATCGACTCGCTGATTGAATCAGACTGATTGATGGAATCAGACTCTCCGATGGAATCAGACTCATTGATGGAATCAGACACCCTGATGGAATCAGACTCAATGATGGAATTAGACTCCCCGATGGAATCAGACTGAATGATGGAATCAGACTCCCCGATGGAATCAGACTCATTGATGGAATCAGACTCCCCGATGGAATCAGACTCAATGTTGGAATCAGTCTCCACGATGGAATCAGACTCATTTATGGAATCAGACTCCCTGATGGAATCAGACTCATTGATGGAATCAACCTCCCTGATGGAATCAGACTCTCCGATGGATTCAGTCTCCCTGATGGAATCAGACTCATTGATGGAATCTGACTCCCCGATGAAATCAGACTCCCTGATGGAATCAGACTTCCCGATGGAAACGGACGCATTGATGGAATCAGACTCCCAGATGGAATCAGACTCATTGATGGAATCAGACTCCCCGATGGAATCAGACTCATTGATGGAAACAGACTCATTGATGGAATCTGTCTCCCTGATGTTATCAGACTCCCCGATGGAAGCAGACTCCCTGATGGAATCAGACTCATTGATGGAATCAGTTTCCCCGATGGAATCAGACTCAATGATGGAATCAATCTCCCCGATGGAATCAGACTCATTTATGGAATGGAATCAATCTCCCCGATGGAATCAGACTCATTTATGGAATCAGATTCATTGATGGAATCAGACTCCCCGATGGAATCA
>NW_025136283.1:0-1191 GCF_004010195.1 Chiloscyllium plagiosum
AGGCATAACACCTTCATAAGGAAACGGGGGCTATGGTAAAGCGTTCTGAGTGATACATAGGTGGGTGGGAGTTGAGCTGGGCGGAAGGTAGCTTGGAAGGCGATAGTTAGATGCAGGTTGGGAGGTGATTGCGAGAGGTCAGAGGGCAGGGTGAAGCAGATAGGCGGAACCCTCCAACCACACGGCATCAACATCAACTTCACCAGTTTCCAATTCTCCCCTCTCCCAACCTCATCCCAGGTTCCACCCTTCAACTCAGCATCGCCGTCTTCAACTCTCCTGACTGTACACATTCCTTCCGACATGTCCCCTCCACCCACCTCTCCGGCTTTTCAGAATCACTCACACCTTCACTTTCTTATCGCCTTCGCAGTGACCTTCACCCAGCCCCACCCCTACCCTCCTATTTATCTTTTATCCCCCCTTCTCCCCCCAACATGCCACTTTCCAGATGAAAGGCTTGTGCCTGGTATGTCGATGTTCAGATGCAGCCTGTCCTGTTGTGCTTTACCAGCGCAACACTTTTCGAATATTAGAGACTGCGCAGATCCCATATCTCGCAAAATTATACCTTGTTGTCCTTCTCTCTCTGTTCTTTCTGAGTAAACGTTACCCACAGAGGTGAATTCTTTATTGAAATCAGGTACTAACTCCATACCCAGCCCCTGCCTTGCCTGGGCACACTCCTGCAGCTCCTCAACATTTCTTGGGGTTTCCTTTACTAGTTTCAAAAATGCCACTGGCTTAGCCTCTTTTACCACATCCTTTCACACAGCGCCTTTCTTCCACGACTAGCATTGTGAATATGTGTGTCCCACGTATGGCAGTGAAGAGATCTTTTCTCAGTGCGATTCTTAAACTACCTGCACTGTAATT
Source organism: Chiloscyllium plagiosum (assembly GCF_004010195.1). Taxonomy (NCBI): domain Eukaryota; kingdom Metazoa; phylum Chordata; class Chondrichthyes; order Orectolobiformes; family Hemiscylliidae; genus Chiloscyllium; species Chiloscyllium plagiosum. The sequence goes on from NW_025136283.1 coordinate 877, forward strand.
CGATATATTCCACTCCGGTATTGTGAAAACACCTGAGGCCTTTCATCACCTTTCAACCCTCTTGGGCTTCAACATTAACCTAAATAAACCATTCTCAATGTGCGCTCAATCTTTGTTTTGTAGAGTAGGATATCTCCTTCTCCCAATTCCTATCCCTCACAGGCGGAAGATCCTACCGGAAGCTAAGTTGCAGCTCATCCACCAATGCAAATTGACCTGCTATCTCTGCCACTCTTCAACATCTTGAACTTCCTGTTCATTCGCATGAACTCTGATCATCTGTGGAAGTGAGTGTTTAAATTCCTCCAGCAGAAT
>NW_025136284.1:0-1191 GCF_004010195.1 Chiloscyllium plagiosum
GGCATGGAGTATGCGTCTGATAGGAAGTGCTTCAGAGGGATGGTGTCGACTGGAAGGGCCGAATGGCCTGCATTCCCACACGGTCGTCATTCTCGGATTAAGGGTCAGCTATGTTGTTCAGGTCCTGGAGTCACAAGTAGACAGGATTGGGTAAAGATGGTAGCATCCCCTGCATAAGGGACATGCATGAATGGGATTGCAGGAAATTAAAGGCATGTTCTCTGGTCCTGAGGTCAGGCTTCCATTCCAGGTTTTATTCGTCGAACTTTAACATTACCAGTTCCATGTGTGAGTCCCCAAGGATGACTAGTTTATTATAAAACCACAACACCACCTTCTCCAGGTTGCAGTATTTATTGGGAACAAGAAGCTGATTCGGAGCTGATGCGAGCAAAAGCAGATGCTACTGCCAATGTCAAAAACACTGATCCAAACAGGAAAATGAAGTTTCGAACCTTGCCACCCCAAAGTTATAGTCTTCACACGCTTTCGATGCGCCAATCTGCTGTCTCAGCAACATGGACTGTTTGTGGTTATAATATTATAAATGGGGGAAAGTATTCCCTTCCGCCCCGCTTTTGACCAGGAGCCGTCCCAACCTCGGAAATGCATGTGCCTCTCTCTCGTCATTCCATCCCGATTTGCGATTGGATCTTTGTGGTTGCTTCACACAGTTTCTCTGATTCTGGGTCTGGAACTGGGACTATGTGTGATTGCATGTAGCAGTTGGTACTGCCTTGTGTGGGCAAAGTGATGACGTAGCCAATGTTCAACTATAATGCTATTGCAGCATACGTTTCAACAATATTCTGCACTCTCCCAAGAGGTTGGAGTGTTTCATTAATCCCATTCTCCAGTACTCTCATTCATGGGATCTCCACAGTCTCTGGGGACGCTAAAGGTAAAGATTCGGTTCATTCTGCGTTCCCACATGCCTGTCACTAAGTCCTGATATTGTACATTCTTCCTGACATTTCCTCTGCTACCATACTGATTGCAGTTTGCAAGCGTGGTCTGTTAAATGCTGTAACCGTTTAGTAGTTCGTATTCTGCGTTGTGATTGCAGCGACCTCGGCTCGAATTCACATCCTGGCGGTCAGTTCTCTCAACGTTTTATTTTTGGTCAAACAAGGTAAGAAATTAATCATTTTTACATGCTAATATTCTCCGAGGTGATGATCTGTTTTCCAT
>NW_025136285.1:0-1191 GCF_004010195.1 Chiloscyllium plagiosum
GTCTCGAGCAGTTGAATAACTGCCTCCTGTTCCAGTGTCCCAGTCTCGAGCAGTTGAGTGCCTGCCTCCTGTTCCTGTGTCCCAGTCTTGAGCAGTTGAGTAACGCCCTCCTGTTTCTGTGTCCCAGTCTAGTGCAGTTGAATGACTGCCTCCTGTTTCTGTGTCCCAGTCTCGAGCAGTTGAGTGACTGCCTCCTGTTCCTGTGTCCCAGTCTTGAGGAGTTGACTAACGCCCTCCTGTTCCTGTGTCCCTGTCTCGAACAGTTGAATGACTGCCTCCTATTCCTGTGTCGCTGTTTCGTGCAGTTGAGTGACTGCCTCCTGTTCCTGTGTCCCTGTCTTGTGCAGTTGAGTGACTGCCTCCTGTTCCTGTATCCCAGTCTCGAGCAGTTGAATGAGTGCCTCCTGTTCCTGTGTCCCAGTCTCGAGCAGTTGAGTGCCTGCCTCCTGTTCCTGTGACCCAGTCTCGAGCAGTTGAGTGACTGCCTCCTGTTCCTGTGTCCCAATTTCGTGCATTTGAGTGACTGCCTCCTGTTCCTGTGTCCCTGTCTCGTGCAGTTGAGTGACTGCCTCCTGTTCCTGTGTCCCTTTTTCGTGCAGTTGAGTGACTGCCTCCTGTTCCTGTGTCCCTGTCTCGTGCAGTTGAGTGACTGCCTCCTGTTCCTATGTCCCAGTCTCGAGCAGTTGAATGAGTGCCTCCTGTTCCTGTGTCCCTGTCTCGAACAGTTGAATGACTGCGTCCTATTCCTGTGTCGCTGTTTAGTGCAGTTGAGTGACTGCCTTCTGTTCCTGTGTCCCTGTCTTGTGCAGTTGAGTGACTGCCTCCTGTTCCTGTGTCCCAGTCTCGAGCAGTTGAATGAGTGCCTCCTGTTCCTGTGTTCCTGTCTTGAACAGTTGAATGACTGCCTCATATTCCTGTGTCCCAGTTTCGTGCAGTTGAGTGACTGCCTCCTGTTCCTGTGTCCCTGTCTCGTGCAGTTGAGTGAATGCCTCCTGTTCCTGTGTCCCAGTCTTGAGCAGTTGAATGACTGCCTCCTGTTCCTGTGTCACAGTCTCGAGCAGTTGAATGACTGCCTCCTGTTGCTGTGTCCCACTCTCGATCAGTTGAGTGCCTGCCTTCTGTTCCTGTGTCCCAGTCTCATGCAGTTGAGTCACACCGTCCTGTTTCTGTGTCCCAGTCTCGAGCAGTTGA
>NW_025136286.1:0-1191 GCF_004010195.1 Chiloscyllium plagiosum
TCTGGACGTGGCGTCCAGTTTACTGTCCCCCCCACCAAATCGTCCATCTACATCAACGATACAGTTGAAGTCTCCGGCCAGAATTACCGGACTGGACGTAGCCAGCAACAGTGGAAGCTGCTGCAGGACGGCCAACCGTTCACTCTTACCCACTGGGGCGTACACATTAAATCAGTCTCAGGGGAACATTCCTGTACATGACGTCGGCGACGAGGAGGTGCCCGCCCACCACCTCCTTAACCTCGGAGATGGTGAAGTTGCCTCCTCGCAACAGGATACCTAGGCCGGAGACGCGGCTATCGTTGCCCCCCGACCAAACTGATGGCCCATGGGCCCACAAGCTCGACCATCTCCTGTAGCTGCTGAGGTGCGCTATCCCGCACTCCTGCAGAAACATGACATCGGCATTAACGTTGGCCAGGAAGGCCATTGTAGAAACACATCGTGTAGCTGATTTGATGCTACGCACATTGATGCTGGCAATTTTTAATCCCATTTTAACAGCTTACGAGGTTAACAGTATCCATTTGCTGCTGGTCTTGCCCCTCTGGGGTAGCTGTGTGCATTCCCGTGGTGACGGCAAACTGCTGGACCCTCCCAGGGCTGAGGTAGCTGTCCGGCTCCACGCTGGAGCCATTTCCCCGCTCTGGTGTTTTCGGGTCGGGCCCAGGGTCCGCACCGGCCAGTTCTCCATCTGACAGTGGGGCTGTCACAGGACCGCTGCTCCCAGTTACCTGGAGCTGTGGGCTGGTGGGTACCTCTTGGTTCTCACTGGGTGGGGGGGGAGGCCTTTACCCATCCCCTCAGAGGGATCGTCTTTTCCTGCTTGGGGGGTGCTGCCCTCCTTTTTCCCCATGGCGCTCTGTCTCTTCCTCTGGTAACATCCCTCCTTGCGCCCGTCCTCACCGTCGGAAGAGCTGCCTGTATCATCATCGTGTAGGTGTCGCTTCCCCCTTCACTGGGTGGCTTTGGGGCCCTTGAGAGGTTTCCTCTTCCTGCATTTGACAGTAATCCAATCCTCTGCCTCCTTTGATTCCTCCTTTTCCATTTCCATTTCCTCCGTCTGTCTTGAAGGAGCTTGGATCGGCTGCTGCATCTCCCCACTGTCTGCCGTCTGCTCCGCTACAGCCTGCCCTTCCTTCTGGGTGCCTCCAGACACCGTTCCTGTGCTGGTTTGTGGTACCGTGCTGG
>NW_025136287.1:0-1191 GCF_004010195.1 Chiloscyllium plagiosum
CATTATGTAACTTTTGTTTGGAGTGTCTGGTGAAGCCATCAATTGTAAAATATTTCACAGTTGGGAAGGAGGCCTTGAGCTTGCTGTTGTCATAACTTTTCAACATTTAGGTTGCCAATACCGTGTCAAGACAAATATATATACTAATCATAACGCTTGAACGATTTTGAACAAATTTAGGAATAAAACTTCCAGCCTGTTCAGATAGAGGTTATTATTGTTGCCATTTCAATTTGCAAGTTATACAGGTGACAGGACGAGAACCCATACTTGCTGACAAGTTGTCGAGACTTAGATGAAAAAAAAAACAAAGGCGTTCTGTCGCAGAAGTAAAGTGACTGAAATAGAATAGAGTTGTGAATGTTAGCACACTTAGTGCCAATGTAATATATATGTATTGTAGTCTACTGGAACAATAAGAATAAAAGGTTTAAATGAGGCCATCTTTGTATATTGATTTTTTTTCAATTTTAGAAGGTTATTTTCTCTTTCATTTTTTTGAAGAGCTGTCTTTAAGGCAGAGATGCCGAACTGTCACCTGAAAACAGCTTAAGTAAATAACTGAGAAGGCATTTAGGTTTTATCAAAACGTTGGTAACAATGGAAGGGCATTGGACAGGTTTTCTCATTTTGATTTTAGCTGCAGCGTTCAGAAGCTGCTTGGGATCCCAGAAGGGTTGGAAGTTTCAATGCATGATCTCCAGCTGCTCTTCTTTCCGAAAACTCACTTAAAGTTGCTTCCTGGATTGGAGAACTGCACATAAGTTTCTGTGTTTGAATTTACCTTTTTGCAAAGGGGTTTGTTAATGGGACGTCCCTGCATTAGTGCAGTTAATTAGCAGAAGGCACTGTATCTAATGGTAGCATAGGTATTCCAGTGGAGAAGCGATCACAAATTGTTCTTCTCTTTGATTGTGTCGGAATTGGAGCGTTCTAATTATTTGCATTTTGCTTTACGTTGAGTGGGTTGTCCAGTTGCAACACATCTGGAAAACACAGTTAACATCTACATTTGAAATAATGAAAAGTTAGGGTTTAGCCTGCCTGCTTAATATATGTTGACGGGGTCTGGTCAGGTCCATAACACTTGTAGCTGAGGAGCTTCTGATTGTCTTTTGCTATTGAATGGTTAATGGAGGTGCGGGAGATGGTTTTCTAGAGGTTGTGCTGTGAGAAGCTTCAGACATTCAG
>NW_025136288.1:0-1191 GCF_004010195.1 Chiloscyllium plagiosum
CTTCCACTTGTATTATAGAAAATAAAGGAGATGAAGCAGTGTCTCTGCTTCCTCCTGTATTACAGAAAATAATGGAGCTAGAGCAGTGTCTCTGCTTCCACCTGTATTATAAAAAATAAAGGAGCTGGAGCAGCGTCTCTGCTTCCTCCTGTATTATAGAAAATGAAGGAGCTGGAGAAGTGTCACTGCTTCCTCCTGTATTATAGAAAATGAAGGAGCTGGAGCAGACTCTCTGTTTCCTCCTGTATTAAAGAAAATAAAGGAGCTGGAGCAGCGTCACTGCTTCCTCCTGTATTATAGAAAATAAAGGAGGTTGGGCAGCGTCCCTGCTTCCTCCTGTAATCTCGAAAATAAAGGAACTGGAGCAGCGTCTCTGCGTCCTCCTGTATTATAGAAAGTAAAGGAGCTGGAACAGCGTCTCTGCTTCCTCCTGTATTATAGAAAATGAAGGAGCTGGAGCAGCGTCTCTGCTTCTTCCTGTATTATAGAAAATGAAGGAGCTGGAGCAGCGTCTCTGCTTCCTCCTGTATTATAGAAAATAAAGGAGCTGGAGCAGAGTGACTGTTTCCTCCTGTATGATACAAAATGAACGAGCTGGAGCAGCGTCTCTGCTTCCTCCTGTATTATAGAAAATAAAGGAGCTGGAGGAGCGTCACTGCTTCCTCCTGTATTAGAGAAAATAAAGGAGCTGGAGCATCGTCACTGCTTCCTCCTGTATTTAGAAAATAAAGGAGCTGGAGCAGCGTCTCTGCGTCCTCCAGTATTACAGAAAATGAAGGAGCTGGAGCAGTGTCTCTGCTTCCTCCTGTATTAGAGAAAATAAAGGAGCTGGAGTAGCTTCTCTGCTTCCTCCTGTATTATAGAAAATAAAGGAGTTGGAGCAGTGTCACTGCTTCCTCCTGTATAATAGAAAGTAAAGGAGCTGGAGCAGCGTCACTGCTACCTCCTGTATTATAGAAAATAAAGGAGCTGGAGCAGACCCTTTGCTTCCTCCTGTATTAATGAAAATAAAGGAGCTGGAGCAGTGCCACTGCTTCCTACTGTATTTTAGAAAATAAAGGAGCTGGAGCAGCGTCTCTGCTTCCTCCTGTATTATAGAAAATAAAGGAGCTGGAGGAGCGTCACTGCTTCCTCCTGTATTAGAGAAAATAAAGGAGGTGGAGCATCGTCTCTGCTTCCTCTTGCATTATA
>NW_025136289.1:0-1191 GCF_004010195.1 Chiloscyllium plagiosum
GCTCCGCCTCCTTTATTTTTTGTAATACAGGAGAAGGCAAAGATGCTACTACAGCTCCATTATTTTCTATAATACAGGAGCAAGCAGTGACGCTGCGCCAGCTCCTGTATTTTCTATAATACAGTGGGAAACAGTGACGCTGCTCCAGCTCCTTTATTTTCTATACTACAGGATGAAGCAGAGACGCTGCTCCAGCTCTTTTATTTTGTATAATACTCGAGGAAGCAGAGACGCTGCTCCCCTCCTTTAGTTTCTATAATACAGGAGGAAGCAGAGATGCTGCTCCAGCTCCTTTATTTTCTATAATACAGGAGGAAGCAGTGAAGTTGCTCCTGCTCCTTTATTTTCTATAATACAGTAGGAAGCATAGACGCTGCTCCAGTTCCTTTATTTTCTATAATACAGGAGGAAGCAGTGACGCTGCTCCTGCTCCTTTATTTTCTATAATACAGGGGGAAGCATTGACACTGCTCCAGCTCCTTTATTTTCTATAATACAGGAGGAACATGAGACGCTGCTCCAGCTCCTTTATTTACTAAAATACAGGAGGAAGCAGTGACCCTGCTCCAGCTCCTTTATTTTCTATAATACAGGAGGAAGCAGTGAAGCTGGTCCAGCTCCTTTATTTTCTATAATACAGGAGGGAGCAGAGACGCTGCTCCAGCTCCTTTATTTTCTATAATACAGGAGGGAGCAGAGACGCTGCTCCCGCTCCTTTATTTTCTATAATACAGGAGGGAGCAGAGACGCTGCTCCAGCTCCTTTATTTACTAAAATACAGGAGGAAGCAGTAACTCTGTTATATCTCCTTTATTTTCTATGATACAGGAGGAGGCAGTGACACTGCTACAGCTCCTTTATTTTCTATAATACAGGAGGAAACAGTGACACTGCTCCAACTCCTTTATTTTCTATAATACAGGAGGAAGCAGTGATGCTGCTCCAGCTCCTTTATTTTCTGTAATACAGTGGAAAGCAGTGGCGCTGTTCCAAAACCTTCATTTTTTTTTATAATACAGAAGGAAGCGGTGACACTGCTCCGGCTTCTTTATTTTCTATAATACAGGAGGCTGCAGTAGCGCTGCTCCATCTCCTTTATTTTCTATAATACAGGAGGAAGCAGAGACGCTGCTCCGACTCCTTTATTTTCAAAAATAAAGGAGGAAGCAGTGACGCTGCTCCAACTCCTTT
>NW_025136290.1:0-1191 GCF_004010195.1 Chiloscyllium plagiosum
CGTGTGAAAATTTTACATTTAATATGGTTACAGTTGTAATCCAACCCCTGTCCTCAAGACAGCTTCTAAGCTGCAGGATTTTGTGATGAGAATAGTGTTATGACTTTGAAGGTGTGCCCTCCACCTTTAAATGAGAGTAAATGCTGTACAGAACTGACAGCTGACAAATACCTGTGATGACCAGCTAGCAGTGTCAGCGTGCACTGGAAAATTGGAAAGATGTAACATTTGGCTGTGAAACAAGTCTGAGTTGGTTTCTAATTAGGAAACAATTCCTATTTTACCAATCAGTTTAAATTATGTCTCAGAATACTAAAATCCAATCGCGCTTCAATTTAGTGTTTAGCAACACTGCAGAACCGAGGACTTCCATAATGTTGCCTCCACTGACCATTCTCCATGAAACATGCCCAGGTCCTCAGCTGAGGCATTTTGCGGGGAACCTTAGCTCCTTGGCTTTGAACCGGTCCGTCTGCCCAAAGAAACTAAATGTTGTACTGATTTTAGTGGAAGGAACAGAGCACGGTAACTCAACTCTGAAATAGAATAGTCATCAGTGAATATTCAGAACCAGGTTGGAGAAAACCGAAACAATTTTTCACCCAGTAATGAAACAGGATTGCATTATTTTTCACCACTCGAGAATGTATGAGCGAGAAAATTCAAAGTCACGTTTGCTGATATGAACAGCAAGTTAGAAAGCTCTGCTCATGTCAGTCTGAAAGGCTGCCATCGGGAATAAGGCTATTCGTGCCAGATTTTGACGTGGGGCGTTTATGTGTATGAGGTAACTCCAACACCCACTACACGACAGAAAGCATCCCCGCAAGTAGCTGGTCTTCAGAGTCGTCCAGTGCTAAAATGTACAGCAGTTCAACGCTTCATCTTTCTGTTCCCAGGAGCTGGTTGTTCTCCAGCGTAACTGGCATCATTGAAAAATTAAGAAAATCACGTGAAATTGCTCACAAAGTATAATTGTCAGGAGCGCACAGTTTGGAATGTAGGGCTGGTCTGAAAATGCTGGGACAACTTTCCTTTCATCGTCAGGCATGACCTTAAGGAAGGTTTGTCAACGGAATACTTAAGGTTTTGCTTTCGGCAATATACGGTGATTTGAAAACTGGAGAGCATAGGTTTAAGGTGAAATTGGTAAAATATAAAAAGATTTGAGGCACCTTTCCCACACAGAAG
>NW_025136291.1:0-1191 GCF_004010195.1 Chiloscyllium plagiosum
GAGTGTGTGTGTGAGAGTGAGTGAGAGTGTGAGTGTATCCCCTCCCCTGTTGTTCCCAGGAACACTCCCCTTTCCCCGAGCGACCGTCTCCTCTCCCCCAACTCCACAACAACCAGGGGTAACCTGGCCATTCGGGCCCAGTGCTGCTGCTATCCCACTCTCCAACAGCTCCGACAGAATCATGTACACTCTCCCTTCCCAGGCAAGCCCTCCCAGCCAGCTCCGTCCCACTACCACCATCAACAACCTGCCGGCCTGGGGAACGCCACTGGGGCTAGCAGGGCCAGCAGCCCCCTCACCTTTGCAGTAATCCTGGGGGTTTTCCTGCTCTTCATCATCGGATCCGAGCAGCTCGGGAGGACGGGGGGTGGGCAGGCGCGGAGGGGGGGGCACCTCACTCTGTATCCCACACGGAGGCCTGTAACAACAGAGAGAGAGAGAGAGAGAGAGAGCGGCTCAGAACGGGAGGCCATTCAGCCCCTCACACAGCAACAGGAGGCCATTCAGCCCCCTCCTCCTCCAGCCTGTCACACAGCAACAGGAGGCCATTCAGCCCCCTCCTCCTCCAGCCTGTTACACAGCAACAGGAGGCCATTCAGCACCCTCCCTCCTCCAGCCTGTTACACAGGAACAGGAGGCCATTCAGCCCCCTCCCCTCCAGCCTGTTACACAGGAACAGGAGGCCATTCAGCCCCTCCCTCCTCCAGCCTGTTACACAGGGACAGAAGGCCATTCTGCCCCTCCTCCTCCAGCCTGTTACACAGGAACAGGAGGCCATTCTGCCCCTCCTCCTCCAGCCTGTTACACAGGAACAGGAAGTAGACAGGCAGGAGGCTGGAAAAACACAACAAAAGTGAGATAGAGACAGAAAGGGAGGCAGAGAGAGAGAGACAGAGAGAGAAGGAGAGGGAGGGAGAGAGAGAGAGATTGCGTTGGAGAGGGAATAAAGCACTTTAGATGCCCAAGAGAGAGACACACAGAGAGAGAGAGACTGGTCTAAGGCAGTGTGTTTATAACAGGCCCAACCATGGTTCCTGCTCCTGACCTCTCGGTCTCTCTCTCTCCCCCACTCTCTATCTCTCTCTCTCCCTCTGTCCCTCTCTCTGTCTGTCTCTGCCCCCCCTCCCCTTCTCTCTCTGTCTCTGAGGGGGGAAATCAGCCAGGGTTCCTGCGCCTGATCACTGTCCCTGG
>NW_025136292.1:0-1191 GCF_004010195.1 Chiloscyllium plagiosum
TGCTGGGCCGAAGGGCCTGTTTCCACACTGTCAGTAATCTAATCTAATCTATATAAACCCAGCATTTGAACACTAGAGGGAGAGCCACTGCCATCCAACAACAGAGTAACTGCTGTAGAGCAGGAGTGATAACTGGCCATCTCAAACACTCTCTTTCAAAGATACATGTTCATGTCAAACCTACTTGCAATAAAAAATGACCCAGGGAGATCAGCAGCTGGAAGAGTGAACACAGTGGGGAAGATAGAGACGGTGTGGTCTTGAGATTATAATGTTTAATATGTGGGCTGTTGTAACAGAATATGTTTACAGAGTCAGATAGGATGTAGCTAAGAAAAGAGGAGCTTGTTGTTTAGTGTTCACTATTAAAGTTAAGAAACTAACTTGTTAATTTTTGTATAAATCGTGGAATGTAGGAGATCTGTGTCACTCATATTTTAACAGATTACAAGGTGAGGCGAGCTTTTCTGGGTGTTTGTTTTTAATTAACAGAAGAGTTCGACTCCACCTTGTAAATATCCATCTACACTAACCCCAATTCCCTGCAGTTGGCCCATATCCTTCCAGTCCATTCCTATTCACATATTTATCCAAATGCATTTGAAATGTTGTTAATGTACCCCCCCCAACCACATCTGCTGGCAGCTCATCCGTACACCAGCCATTTATGTAAATAAGTGGTCCCTCAGCTTCCCTTTTAATCCTTCCCCTTTAACCTTAAACTGATCGTCTCTCGTTCTCGATTCTCTAAACCTTGGAAAAAGACTGAGAGCATTAACCCTACCACTGTGATCTTATTCAGTTCTATAAGGACTCCCTCAGTCTCCTACGCTCTAAAGAAAAGGTCCGAGCTTGTCCAACCCCTCCCTATAACTCAGACCATTGGGTCCTGGCAACGTCCTTGAAAATTTCTTCTGCACTCTTTCTAATTTAATAGCATCCTCCGTATAACAACGTGTCCAAACTGAACACAATACTCCAAGTGCGGCCTTACCAAAGTCCTGTGTAACTGCAACATAAATTCCCAACTTCTATCCACAATGTCCCACCTGATGAAGGCCAATGTGCCAAAAGCTTTCTTCACTGCCCTGTCTACCTGTGACTCCACTCTCAGAGAACCGTGCAGCTGAACTCCAAGGTCTCTCTGCCCACTACACACTCCCATTCACCATGAAACTCCTAACTTGCTTT
>NW_025136293.1:0-1191 GCF_004010195.1 Chiloscyllium plagiosum
GTTATAACATTCCAGTCTGTTGTTCTCACATTCCGATCTCTCCTCTCCCTGTCTCATGAGCTGTGGATCGCTGTTAGTGCTGTTGGTGATGCTCTGCACAAAAAAACCATGGGATAACACATTGAACGGAGCCCACTTCTCTTTAAAGGATGGAAACCCTCTACTGGGATAATTAGCATCTATGTCTTTTGACATTAATCACAGTCACCGAACAAACAGATTCAGGTAACCCACTCCTTACATCACTTTTCATATCACAATAAAGGGGAATATTTACTTGGTCTGGATGGATGGATGAAGATTTCTGAGGGATGGAATATAAATCTTTCAATTTTTTAAATCTTTCTTCCTTATATGTGGAGTAGTGTCTGTTACAGAGGAACAACGGGAGGATATTCAAACCCTCTAAAGAGTTATAGAGTCACAGAGTCATAAGGATATACAGCATGGAAACAGACCCTTCCATTGTATGGGTCCATATTGAACAGATATCCTAAATTAATCTAGTCCTGCTTTCCAGCACACCGTCCATAAGACTCCCAACTTTCTTATTCATATACTCATTCAGATGCATTGTAATTTTTCTAATTGTACCAGCCTCCACCACTTCCTTTGGCAGCTCATTCCATGCACACACATCACTCTCTGTTGAAAAAGCTGCCCCTTAGGTACCTTTGAAAACTTTCGCCTCACACCCTAAACCTATGTCTTCCAGTTCTGGACTCACCCACCCCAGGGAAAAGGTCTTGTCTATTTATCCAGTCAATCCCCCTCATGATTTTATAAACTATTGTAAGGTCACCCCTCTGCCTCTGATGCTCCAGGGAAAACAGTCACAGCCTATTCAACCTCTCCGATTCACAAATGTGCAGGTTAGGTGAATTGGCCATGCTAATTTGCCCGTAGTGTTTGGTGAAGGGGTAAATGTAGGAATATGGGTCTGGGTGGTATACACTTCGGCGGTTCGGTGTGGACTTGTTGGACTGAAGGGCCTGTTTCCACACTGTAAGTAATCTAATCTAATCTAAACTAATCTCTCTGTATAGCTCAAACCCTCCAAACCTGGCGATCTCCTTGTAAATATATTCTGAACTCTTTCAAGTTTCACAACATCCTTCCTATTTGGGGGAGAACAGAATTACACACAATATTCCAAACGTGGCCGAACCAATGTCCTGTTCAGCCGCAACG
>NW_025136294.1:0-1191 GCF_004010195.1 Chiloscyllium plagiosum
ACAGTGTCTCGCACGGGGAGAGGTGTGTGTGTGTACGGGACAGTGTCAGAGACGTAGCTCCCCTGGTAGTAACTCTCTACTCACTTCCCATGATCAGTCGCGCTTTTGCAAGTGTGGAAGGAAATGACTCGGCCTGATGTCAGTTTATCGTGCTGTCGTTGCCTTTTGTAATGGGGTCCCTCTCCATTGGCCGGCCTGGTTACCCCGTAGTGATGTCACTAGCCTAGCAATTAATATTCTGCAGATTCCAGTTTAAATCCCGTGATAGCAGATGGTCAAATGTGAACTCAATCCAAGTGTGGTATTCTGGGCCTGGCTGGCAGGTCAGGTGCTGTCATGGGCAAGATCAATTGGTGACAAGGTTCTGGGTCACTAATGGCCTTTAGCGAGGGAAATCTGCTATCCTTACCCAGTCTGGCCTACATGTGACTCCAGACCCACAGCAACGTGGTGAACCTTAACAGCCCTCTGGACGATAAATGCAGGCTATGAACACATCAAAACACTGGCAGGATGAAGTGTGGAGCGGTGGTCACTTTGCAGGACAGCTCTGAGTGTTCCCCTCCCGGGGGTCAGTGATTTTAATTCTCCATCTTGTTTTTCCCCTGACCTTTCAGTCAGTGACCAGCGACAGGATAGCAGTAAAGCACAAAGTGAAGATTTACCCCCATCCCATTCAGTAACTCACCTTCATAACCACGGCTGGGGTCTTCCAGTGTTTGCTCTTGCTTTCTGGTTGGTGGGTCTGTCTTTGCTCATTTCCTCCGTGGTCCTTCCTGTTGCATTCAGTTGGTTGTTATGTAGCTACTGACGCCTTTTCGGGAGACCATTATAGTTCTAGCCCATGTCCACGTGCATTGTCCCTCTCTTATCGGTTGCTTCATGAAATCGTGCGTTACTGAATCTCTCCTTGTCTGTCACAGCTCTTCCCTTATTTCTGTTCCTGCCTTAAAGATTCATAAATGCTGATGAAACCTGAAACATAAGCATTGTTTCAGAAGCTGCCCGACCTGTTGAGTGTTTCCAGCATTTCCTGGCCTCGGGTCAGATTTCCTACGGTCGACCAGCCTTGTTTTGTGTGGAGTTACACAGGGAGCTGTGGGAGAAAGATCTCACGTCAGCCAGTCACTCACCCCCATACTGTCAATACCACTGTCCAGTCACTCACCCCCATACTGTCAATACCGCTGA
>NW_025136295.1:0-1191 GCF_004010195.1 Chiloscyllium plagiosum
AAGACAAAAGGGTGATTATGGAGAGAATAGGGTACCTGAAAGATCAACAAGCCCACCTGTGGATCAACAAGCCCATCTTGCATCAGTGTTTATTGTGAAGAAGGAGATGGAAGCATGTGAACTTGGGGAGTAAATATCTGTAATAAGGACATCTTCAAAATACCCATATAACAGAGGAAGAGGTGCTGGACATCTTTAAACACATAAAAGTTTATATATCCTCAGGACCTGTCCAGGTGTACCCGAGAGCTCTGTGAGAAGCTCGGGAAATGATTACTGGGGCCCTTGCTGAGATATTTATATCATCAATAGTCACTGATAAGGTGCCAGAAGGCTGGGGGTTGGCGAACGTGGTGTCATTGTTCAAGAAACGTGGGAAGGAGATCGGTGAGCCTGACATCGGTGGTGGGCAATATGTTGAACGGGATCCTGAGGGATCCTGAGGATTTACATAAATTTGGAAAGACAAGGACAGATTAGAGTTAGCCAACATGCTGGGAAATCATGTTTCATTAACTGAATTGAGTTTTTTAAAGAAGTAATGAAGAGGATTGATGAAGGCAGGGTGGTGAATGTGATTTATATGGACTTCAGTAAGGCATAAAACAAAGTTCTGCATGGTCAGTTGTTTAGAAACACGAGGTCACGTGGAATACAAGTAGAATACTAGCCATTTGGATACAGAACGTAGGAGACAGAGGGTGGCGATGGAAACCTGTGAGACCAGTGACCAGCGGTGTGACACATTGATTGGTGCTGGGTCCACCGCTTTTCATCATTTATGTATCTCCCTCATTGACACTTCGGACTTGCTCTGACCATGTTAGGCTCGGGTCCACAGCCATATCCATGACTCGATGGGACGAATGGCCTTATTTCCACTCCTATGTCCTATGTCTTGTGGTCACACCCCAGATGGCCATCCGACAGCACTCAGGACCCACGGTTGCTGGCACACTTCCCACAATGCATCACCAGTGCTGCCTCTCAACAGAACTCCAGAAATGAAGGAAAATATATATTAGAAGGAGAGAGAGGGAAAGGAATATAGCCAGCCTGGAGCGGATGGACCGAATGTGCCTGTTCCACAATCTTGGATAACTTGCTCAATCTCCCACTCACACTGCCCGCTCCCACACTCTCTCTCTCCCTCACTCGGCCCGCTCCCACTCTCACTCCCTCCCACTTCCC
>NW_025136296.1:0-1191 GCF_004010195.1 Chiloscyllium plagiosum
CTGTGATTTTCCAGCACTGGTCTAACCTTGACCCCACTGTGCTTTAATAGCACTGCTCTAACCTTCACGGTGCTGTGCTTTTCCAGCGCTGCTCTAACCTTGACCGCGCTGTGATTTTCCAGCACTGGTCTAACCTTGACCGCCCTGCGCTTTTCCAGCACTGGTCCAACCTTCACAGCGCTGCGCTTTTCCAGCACTGCTCCAACCTTCACCGCGCTGCGCTTTTCCAGTACTGCTCCAACCTTGAGCGTGCGGTGCTTTTCCAGCAATGCCCTAACCTTGATTGCGCTGTGCGTTTCCAGCACTGCTCTAACCTTCACCGCGCTGTGCTTTTGCAGCGCTGCTCTAACCTTGACCGCGCGCTGCGCTTTTCCAGCACTGCTCTAACCTTCACCGCGCTGCGCTTTTCCAGCACTGCTCCAACCTTCACCCCGCTGCGCTTTTCCAGCGCTGCTCTAACCTTGACCGCGCTGTGCTTTTCCAGCGTTGCTCTAACCTTGACCATGCTGTGCTTTTCCAGCACTCCACCTCTACCCTTGACCGCGCTGTGCTTTTCCAGCGCCGCTCTAACCTTGACCGCGCCTTGCTTTTCCAGCGCCGCTCTAACCTTGACCGCGCTGTGCTTTTCCAGCGCTGCTCTAACCTTGACCGCGCTGTGCTTTTCCAGCGCTGCTCTAACCTTGACCATGCAGCGTTTTCCAGCACTGCTCCAACCTTCACCGCGCTTTTCCAGTACTGCTCTAACCTTGAGCGTGCGGTGCTTTTCCAGCACTGCTCTAACCTTGACCGCGCGCTGCGCTTTTCCAGCACTGCTCTAACCTTGACCGCGCGCTGCGCTTTTCCAGCACTGCTCCAACCTTCACCCCAATGCGCTTTTCCAGCGCTGCTCTAACCTTGACCTCGCTGTGCTTTTCCAGCGCTGCTCTAACCTTGACCGCGCTGTGCTTTTCCAGCGCTGCTCTAACCTTGACCACACTGCGGTTTTCCAGCACTGCTCTAACCTTGATCGCGCTGTGATTTTCTAGCACTGCTCTAATGTTGACCGCACTGTATTTCACCTGCGCTGTTCTAACCTTGACCGCGCTCTGCTTTTCCAGCACCGCTCTAACCTTGACCGCGCTCTGCTTTTCCAGCACTGCTCTAACCTTGATCGCGCTTTGATTCTCCAGCACTGCTCTAACCTTGACCGCA
>NW_025136297.1:0-1191 GCF_004010195.1 Chiloscyllium plagiosum
ATACTTATCACAGGTAAAAAAGAATCCCAAGGAAATGAAAAGGAGGTGAAAGTCACCAGGTGTTGAAGTAGAAAATGTTAAGTACCAGTGCTTTTCGTTAAAGAAAGCCACGAGAGAAATAGATGGTGTAAAATAAGCTAAACCAGTGGGCTTAGTGGAAGTCGTCAAGGAAACCCGAGGTAAAGTCGAGGAGCTGCAAGAGAGTGCAGAGCCTCGGCAGGGGCTAGGTATTGAGATAGTGCCTGATCTCTATAAAGACTTCACCTCTGTGGGTAAAGTTTCCACAGGAAGAAAGGGGGTGGGGGGGTAGGGGTGTGGAATTTGGAAAGGAAAGAAGTGACAATGTTGAGAGATACGGTACCTGGTCAGTCTCCAATAGTAAAATGAAAGTATCAGCACTCATTCTGACATGTTACGAAATTGGATTGGATTCCACTCCCTACAGTGCGGAAACAGGCCCTTTGGCCCAACAAGTCCACACCGACTCTACCAAGAGTAATCCACCCAGAACCATTCACCTATTCCCCACTAATGCACCGAACACCATGGGCAATTTAGCATGGCCAATTCACCAGACCCGCGCATCTTTGGACTGTGGAAGGAAACTGGAGCACCCGGAGGAAATCCACATAGACACAGGGAGAATGTGCAAACTCCACACAGACAGTCACCCGAGGCTGGTGCTGCGAGTCAGCAGTGCTAACCGCTCAGCCACTGTGGAATACAAGGGCAGAATATATTCCCGAGTATTATTATCTTAAGGACAGAATCCGAAGGTGAAAATGGACGTAACAGCAGGTTCATGCAGAGAAGAAATGGGCGGCAGTGCACCAGATTGTGTCGCAATTAGCATATGTTGAGGAAACATTGCGAGTAACGAATCACCTGTAGGAGTTAATCGCAGTATGAGGAAGATGCAGGCTCCGTCCGTTGGCCTGCACTGCACAAGAAGGTTGGCAAAATATGCCATAAGTTCATATGTGCCAAATGGTAGGGAAGCCACAGGTAATAACAAAGCCAGCACCTTTGTTGCTTATTGTCACTTTTGCAGAACATTTCACATGGGTTATGCGGTTAATTGCGGATGTACCCTCTCTCAAACTAAAAGTGGGACCGAGTACTTACCAACCGTACTGGCTGTGACTCCCCGTTTTTCGGAGGCAATTCCATTACCTACTGTTAAGGCAAAGT
>NW_025136298.1:0-1191 GCF_004010195.1 Chiloscyllium plagiosum
AGTCTGGAAAACAATCCCTTCACAGATGATGTTTCACCCCGCTCTCAAGCGGCTTTTCATTCCATTGCTTTCAATTCCTCACAAAATCCGTTTCAACGGAATTTGTCACTGAGTCATTTGTTTGTGTTCAAATCCTGTGAGCAGAGGGTCACAGTTGGAGAGTGCTGAGCCCATAACCCAGAGGGCTGACCATACTCTGTGAACTGTACTCTGCTGTTCATCATTTCACTAACAGCAGGTAGATGTGTCTATGATCTGCAAATTTTCACGCCTGTTTTAAGAAGCAAGATAAACATTTCCTGGTACCTGCTCTTGTTGTCACACAGACAACAACAACAGCACTCGTCGAGATTCTCTGCACTCCGACATCCGTTTTCTTCCCAGGGGTGTAAAGATGATGGTCTGAACGATTTCTTCTGTTCCTGTCACTCTGGGATGATGTGAGCTGTGAAATTTATTCTCTGAGCTTGGGGTAACGTGATAAAGCTTATACATATCAGGTGCAGTGTGCCTGAGCGACAGGATATGTTGCAGTAACATCCCGGGCTGATTCAGACAGCAGAGCCTTCGCTGTAACTTCGAGGAGGACACAGACACATTTCCCAATGACTGGGAAAGACTCTCTCTTTCCCTGCAGTTCTGCTTGAGAATGTTTCATTTGTTTCAGGTGGTGTTATTTGCAGACGTTTCCCAAAAGAAGATGGGTTCCTGTGCATGTGCAATCTCTCTTTTGTACATCGTTCCAGAATTTGCATAACTCCCAATTCCTCTAGCCGCCTCCCCGATCCCCAAACCCGTGTTTGATATGAAGTTGAAGAGCGTGTTCACGTTTCTCTCCCACGACACTGATTGCCATGCCACACGCCAGACGAAAAGCTGAAGACTGTGTGAAACTGCTGTGGTCAGCTCTCACAGAGCGGCCCAGCGGGAGCGTATTGGGCTCATAACCCCGAAATTAATGGATTGAAATCATCCTCTGCTCGTTGACAATTCCAGGTTTTCAGTGTGTGTATTGACACCGCTAGTGTTCCTATATAACATAGCTCCATTCTACGTATTGCATGTTGTTTCACTTTCCACTTCCTTTCACTCAATGTATCTGAAATGAATATGTTGTACTGATGCACCTGCCAAATTTACACAGTGACGAAACACACTTGTGAAGGCCTGGAAGCTCTTTTCCTGTTCTCT
>NW_025136299.1:0-1191 GCF_004010195.1 Chiloscyllium plagiosum
CCTACAGCCCGAAACCGACCCTACAACCCGAAACCGACCCTACAGCCCGAAACTGATCCTACAACCCGAGACCGACCCTACAGCCCGAAACTGACCCTATAATTGAAAATCCTACAGTCTGAAACCAATCCTATTGTGTGGGCTGCTCCATGCAAGAGCTGCACAATGGAAGCAACAACCCTTGGTTATTGTGTCCTGGAATAGGCCTGAGGCCTAGAGTTTCAGGCTCCGTGGCAGGGAGAGCAGTCCCTGTACCACGAGAAACTGAGATGATCAGAGCAGGCCTCAGTCTGAGACATCCTTCCAGGAGATTCCGAAACAGGGGGAGAGTGAGGGGGCAGGGAGAGCGAGGGGGAGAGCGAGGGGGAGGAGGTGCAGGGAAGGGGATTCTGGAGCCCCAGGCCCAAGTCTCCGAAGGCCCGGTCACTGACAGGAGAGTGATGGAAACGCGAGTAGCTCCTCTCACCACAGATCAAATACTAAGGAAATAAAACTTCAACATAAAACGATCAAAGTCCTCAAACAGCAAGAAACTGCTTGATTTGTACTGTGAGCTCTTCCCTGGCAGCTTTCCCCTGAGCATTTCCTGTCACTGAAGTTGGTAAAATGCATATTTTGGATTGAACGGGAGAAGTCTCTCTGATGATTGGCAGTGATTGTTCTGAGTGGACGGGCTGCTTCTCGGTTCACGTTCTGTCCACATTCCATGCTCTGTCCTGGGCAAATGTTATACAGACACCAGGAAATCAGGACAATTACTGCCCAACGTCGCTCTGCTCAAGGCCCAGTGTTTGATATTTATTTTTAGCCGTCTGTGATTTGTGATTCTGCTTCAAGTTGTGCTGAGTGAGAGCGATCTCCGTAATGGTCTCTGTCTCACCATCTCATACCCGTGCATTAGGGAGGAGGAATATGACAGCCCAGTTCCCTCTGCTCTTCCACAACTGCGGCATCAGTGTCTTCCCAGCAAAGTTCCCAACCTCCCCCCAGCACCGCGTTCTTTTTCGGTCTCCTTATTTAAGAAAGGAGTTAGGTGCCTTAAAGGGTGATGCAGAAATGGTTCAGGAAGAACGCGGAACAGGGCAGTGGGCCAAGCGCTGGAGAATGGGATGGGAGCAGTGAGACGGCTGCTTTAGATCAGCCCAGACTCGATGGGCTGAAGAGCCTTATTCTGTGCTGTAGAGTCATAAA
>NW_025136300.1:0-1191 GCF_004010195.1 Chiloscyllium plagiosum
GAAGGCAAGCGTACTATATGCCTTCTTGACCACGCTATCCACCTGTGCAGCAACCTTCAGGGTACAATGGACCTGTACACCCAGATCTCTCTGCCCATCAACTTTTCCATTCATTGGTATAATTCACTCTAGAATTAGTCTTACCTAAATGCATCAACTCGCATTTGTCTGGATTGAAAACCATCTACCACTTTTCCGCCCAACTCTCCAGTCTATCTTTATTCTCCTGTATTCTCTAACAGTCCCTTATGCTTTCTGCTACTCCACCAATCTTCATGTCACCTACAAACTTGCTGGTCATACCAACAGTGCCCTCTTCCAGATCATTTATGTATATTACAAACAACAGTGACCCCAACACTGACCCCTGTGGAACACCACTGGTCACCTTTCTCCATTTTGAGAAACTCCCTTCAACTACTACTCTCTGTCTCATGTTGCTCAACCAGTTCTTTATCCACCTAGCTAGAACACTCTGCACATCATATGACTTCACTTTCTCCATTAGTCTACCATGGGGAACCTTATCAAATGCCTTACTAAAGTCCATGTATATGACATCTACAGCCCTTCCTTCATCTATCAACTTAGTCACTTCCTCAAAGAACTTTATTAATTTGATAAGGCACAATCTCCCCTGCACAAAACCATGTTGCCTATCACTGATAAGCCCATTCTTTTCCAAATATAAGTAGAGTTTATCCCTCAGTACCTTCTCCAGCAACTTTCCCACCACTGACGTCAGGCTCACTGGTTGGTAGTTACCCGGAATATCCTTACTACCCTTCTTGTACAGGGAGACAACATGAGCAACCCTCCAGTCCTCCAGCACCTCACCTAAATTTAAGGATGCCACAAAGATATCTGTCAGGGCCCCAGCTATTTCCTCTCTCGTCTCCCTCAGCAACCTGGGATAGATCCCATCGGGTCCTGGGGATTTGTCCACCTTAATATCCTCTAGCCTACCCAACACATCTTCCCTACTTATGTCAACATGTTCCAGACTAATCAAACTTCTATCTCTAATCTCAACATTCATCATGTTCCTCTCCTCCATGAACACTGATGCAAAGTAATCATTCAGACTCTCACCCATTCTCTCAGGTTTGACAAAGCATTCCTTCTCCTTATCCTTTATAATCCTTTCTCTAGTTACCCGCTTGCTTCTTATATAAGAATGAAAGGCTTTGG
>NW_025136301.1:0-1191 GCF_004010195.1 Chiloscyllium plagiosum
CCTTCCAATAATGTCATCTTCTGTGTTTAAAGTCAATGTGCTTTCCTTTGATCTCTCCCTGAACATGATGAAGAGCGCTTCAGTTACAGTGATGCCAGCTATGTGTACTTTCGGAATCAATAAACTGGTGCAATTTGTTTTATTGTTCACTTCCCAATGTATGTCACTCTATGTTGGGTAGTGTGGTTGAGGAGTGAGGCAGGTCCTTTACATTTGTTCAAAAAAAAGCAGAAATTGCTGGAAAAACTAAGCGGATTTTGCTATCTGTCGAATGAAAGTAGAGATAAATTTTGGGGTCCACTGACCCTTCTTCAAAGCTCCAGGTCTCTCCAGAAACTTGTTTTGTTTCTAGATTTCCAACATCTATAGTCCTTTGCTTTACTTGCAATAAAAATGTTCTGTGCTGATTCAATTCTGTTGGAATTGAACCGGTCGGGCAGCGTCTGAACAGAGAAATAAACAGAGTTACTTTTTCATGTCCAGTGTGACACGTCTTTAGCACTGGAAAATGGGCTTTTAATCTGTTGACAGACGTGGAGAAGTGGTGATGGGAAACATGGAGAGTTAAGATGCAAAGATAAACGTACATTTAATTGTGGTGAAAGAGAAAGAAAATCGGTTTAAACTAAGGTGCAAATAGAAACAATGGGTTCTGACTATTGAGATGAACAAGACCCAAGCATGGCATGTCAGAGGGAGACCAAAAGGAAGAATGTATGTAAAATGGAGAACAGCCATAATGGGGTCAGGCTGTCAAGTTAAATAATTTAATATTAAATTCTACCGGGTGTACCATACTAAGTGTTAAGTGAGGTGTTACTCGAACTTGAGTTGTACTCCGTTAGAATACTGCAGCGGCCCAACAGCGAAATTTTAACATGAGTACAAGGTTGATTACTGAAATGAGAAGCAATTAGAAGGTATGGGCTGTTGCTATCACATAATGGAAGTTTTCCTCAAAGCAGTCTCTGTTTGAACTGACCAATGTCAAGAATTGTGAGCAGCAATGACAGGAGATGCGTTTCAAAAGTACAAGTGAAATGCTGCGTTTCCAGGATGGTATATTTCGTTTGCTAAGAAATGAGGAAATAGTCTGCGATATCTTAAAATATCCTGAGTTATTTTGTCTTCCATGTAGATTTTATAGTTGCGTGTTGGGACGTCAGCAGCAACAACTTTAGTCATACATTT
>NW_025136302.1:0-1191 GCF_004010195.1 Chiloscyllium plagiosum
AGGTCTGTCCATCTCTTAGTTAAATTTCTTGGGAACCCGATTAAGTTTCCATGCCTCAGTATTCTGATTATCTTGTAAACCTTGTAAAGCTGAACTGTGACTACTATCTGAATACTTGGATTCAGATTTATTTCCATTCAAAATGAAGTCTCATTTGCAAGATCTTCCAGCGGTTTTTGACGATCAGCAATTTTCTTTCATCATCAAGAAGCATAGTGGATTGTGAAAATTCATCAACTTCTGTCTATCTTTTCAGACCGTTTGCCCATTTGAAAAACACCTCTGCAGAGCCTGTTTTTTTGTTGTTGTTGAGTGTGTCTACTTTGGGATGAAAAGGAGATATTAGTTCTAATTCCAGATTATGGCTTAAATATTAACCAGTTTTTTGCCACACTTTTTGATGAGTTTTATGTTTTAATAAATTGATCTGTCCTTATTTATTAAAGAATACTGGGAAAATCTCTTTTATTCTGGATAGCAGTACAAAAAAATAAGCCATTTGGCTTTTGTGATCGCATGAAAACATTTATGCTAGTTGTGTGACTTGTGGAGCAGTGGGACTTAATTGCCAGTGTCCCAGTGCATTACCAATGCTTTAGTATTGTAACCAAAGTATCTGTTCCACTGAAGTAGGTACATTAAACACTTGGGCAGGGAGAGCAAAAAGAAAGATCTGTTGGCTGAAGGCAGGAGTGATTAAATGACAAAAAGGAGGCAAAAGGAAATGACAATGCAGTAGGTCAAGAAACTCTAGATAGGCAGGAGGAGATGTAAATGAAAAAAAGCAGAATTATCACCAGAAAATGATTTCCAAAAAAAAAGTTGCAGAAGTAATTATTTAAAATGATTTAATTCCATGTTGAGTCCAGGCGATTGCAAAATGTTTAACTGAAACTGAGGTGTTATTCTTCAAGCTTATACTCAACCTTATTACAACCGTATAAGAGACTGAGGACATAGAAACTGGAATGCAGGAGAGAATTGAAATGATCAGCAAGCAGATACTGTGGTCATACTTGCTAACCTAACAGAAGTGTTCCACAAAGTGTTCACCCAGTCAGAGTATTATCTTCCCACTCGAGACTGGATTCTGAGCAGTGAATATAGTGTAATAAGCCAGTCCTTCCTAAATCTTTTCTCATTAGTCCATTTAGTTCTTTGAAAGTTGTTGAGATTCCAGACCTATGTGAT
>NW_025136303.1:0-1191 GCF_004010195.1 Chiloscyllium plagiosum
AAACGGCCAAGTCAAAGTAGAAATTGGGAAGATTTTGCCCTTAGCTGAAGAGACGAAGACCCGACGGCCCAGCCTTAGAGTTAAGGGAAGACCATTGAGAACAGAGATGGGAACAAACTTCTGATCAAGAGATTAGTGAATGTGCGTAATTCCTTGTTGGAGAATACTATGGATAATTCAGTATGGATATGTAATTTAGTATTTCTAAACAGAAATAAATTATAGATTGCTAAACAGTGGGAAAATAAGATTGAAAACCCGATCATCCATGATTGCAAGGCGGAGAAACTCGTTTGGCCGATTGGACGAATTTATGTTCCTATTTCTTATGGCCTTACAACAATATTTTGCGTTGATTCCCAATAGGATAAACGCCATCAGGCTTTAAAGACCCATCAATTTTAAGAACGTTAAAAACGCTAGTAATATATCTTTTTAAATTGAAATTTCTTCAAGTAAATTTTACTTTCAATCACTCTTCAACATCGGAGCCACAGAGATATCATAAAAGTTGTTAGAAAACTTAATGATAGTAAACAAATTCGTCATAAATTGACGGGTTTTTTTTTTTTGCTATTGACTATTTTTCCAGTTTTGTTCACCAGGGAGCCTTGGAGATTTTCGCTATTGTCTTCTCTTATTCTTATTGAATTATATAGATCTTATTGCGTCGAGAATAACTTAAATTGTTTGCAGATGATTTTAAGCGTTCAAAGCACAATAAGCTCTAAGAAGGGCTAATCACTATTCAGTGTTACAAAATCACAGAGTCATAATGCAAGGAAAGTGATCCTTTCGCCTATTCCGTCGATTCCAGATAGTTTTCCGAAACTGAACAAAACCCATTTGCCTCCGTTTAGTACACAGTACGATCCAGCCACTCCTGACAACTGAAACCTTCCATTATTGATAACATGGTGGGAAATACTTTTTCTATCTTGTCCAGTTTAATACATGCCTCTTATGGCAGGGTAAACAAAATTGTATACTATATTCCGAATGTGGCCTTACGAATGTCTTGCACACTGCAAGATGACATTTCAACGTCTGTATTCAATGCTACAACCAATGAAAACAGACATGCCAAACATCTTCTTCAAAACCCGGTCTACCTGTAATGCTTCTTTCAAGGAAATATGCACATGTATCCGAACTGTATGTTGAGCAATGCTCCCCAGGACATTACCATTG
>NW_025136304.1:0-1191 GCF_004010195.1 Chiloscyllium plagiosum
CTTAATACCAGCAGTTTGTACCATCTACAAAATGCGCTGCAGAAATCAGCAAGAATTCATAGACAGCCCCTTCGAAAACCATGACCACTTCCATCTAGAAGGACAAGAGCAGCAAATATATGGGAACACCGCCACCTGAAGGTTCCCTCCAAGTCACTCACCATCCTGACTTCAAATATATTATTGTTCCTTCATTGTCACTGGGTTAAAATTCTGTAACTCCCTCTCAAAGGGCATTGCAGGTCAACCTACATCACATGGACTGCAGAGATTCAAGAAGGCAGCTCACCACCACCTTCTCAAGGGTAACAATGGACTGGCAATAAATCCCACAAGTGATTTTTTTTTAATCAGTAAGGGAATTTAGATTTAGGTTCCCTACAGTATGGAAACAAGACCTACGGCCCAACAAATCCACACTGACCCTCCGAAGAGTAATCCACCCAGACCCATTCCCCTGCATTTACACCGACTAATGCGCCAAACACTATGGGCAATTTATCATGGCCAATTCACCTGATCTGCACATCTTTGGACTGTGGGAGGAAACCGAAGCACCCGGACGTACCCACGCAGACATGGGGAGAATGTGCAAACTCCATACAGACAGTCACCTGAGGTGGAAATTGAACCCCCGTCCCTGGCGCCGTGAGGCTGCAGGGCTAACCACTGAGCCACCATACCGCCAAAAAGAATCAAGAGTTCTGGGGAAATGACTGGAAAGTAGAGTTGAAATTATCAGAGCAGCCACGATGTGACAGAATTATGAAGCTGATCTGGTGGGCTGATTGGTCCACTCCTGCTCCTTCATCTTATAGTCTATGGTCACATCCCATGAAAGGAACTACTCTCAGAAAATGTTACTCTACAATTTGGTAGATAACTGGACATGTTAGTAACCAATCTTGGAATAGCTTTATCTCACTGAGGCATTTCATTTTCTTTTGTTACCCAAAGTTACAAAGCTGCCCTTTGCAGTTTAACAATGTATCAATGAAAATGAACAATCTGAGTTTGCATGGATTGACAGATAAATGACTAAACTACTTTTACATGCGTGGTAAAACGCTACTGAAATACTGTGGATTCAGGAAAAGTCGATTTGAACCCACTGCCCTATGAATTCTCAACTCTGTTCCTTTGGGTGAACATCATAAAAGAGTCATGATTTGGAGATGCCAGTGTTGGACT
>NW_025136305.1:0-1191 GCF_004010195.1 Chiloscyllium plagiosum
AAAACTGTTATATTCAGATAGTTTCTTTTTTTTCTTTTAGTTTTATTTATTGTGGAATAAATATCTACAAAACTTTAAAACCAAATTCACAAACCTTGTGTTAAAGACAAATGTTAAATAAAATCCATCAAACCACCCCTCACTGAAAACTGATGTAGAGTTGCAATCTCCAGGAGAATCCCTGCCCACTTCTTCCTACCCGGGCTCCATGGCAATATACATACCTGTGAGATAGCAGGAGGAGGAGACCATTCGGCCTTTCAATTCTGCTCCACCATTCAAGGGGTAACAGCTGACCATCCAGCTCAGTCTCCTGTTCCTGCTGTGTTCCAATCCCCTTTCATGACTTTACCTCAAAGAACTATATCTAAGTCCTGCTTTGGTTTCACTGCCTTTTGTTCCAGAGGCGTTGTTGTGTTACTGTGTGGGTGTAGGCAGGGTTAATGTGATGGTGCTGCCTCCTGGAGGCACTTCGCCTCCCTCTTCATCCTGCACTAACATCAATTGGATTTCAGCAACTCGAGATCGAAACCGTTTCCAGGATATGGGCATCACTGGCTCAGCCAGCATTTATTCCCCATCTCTCGTTACCCTTGAGAAGATGGTAGTGAGCTGCTGTCTTGTACCATTCGCAGTCCATTTGGTGCAGATAGACAGACAATGCCATGAGGAGAGTGTTGCTGGATTTTGGCCGAGTGATTCTCCATCTTTGGTTCTTCAAATGCTCGTTAACTTTATCACAATCTGCACATGATTTTGAGATGTCAGTCTGCAAATCTTCACCATCTAGCACCCTGTATAAAGGAACATGTACAGCTTAGAAATTCAGAACAGACTATTCTCGTTTCTCTGGAATATCTTTCTCCCCTTTCTTCCCCCAAAACTGTAACCCTGCAGCCCACTTACTCTCTCCCACCATTCTGACTCTGCTACCCCCAATGTACACACTCCCCATTCTCATGGAGTTACTGATATAAAGATCCATGCCACTACTTCCCGTCACTGGTTAGACTCTTCACCCTTTTTGGGTTCACTTCCTTTCCCTTCAGTTGCTGCAAGTCAATAATTTAACAGCAGAATGAAACAAAAGGAAACAGACAGGAAAAGATCAATACTACAAGCAGATGTGTCCTTTCTCCAGCCAATCACAGTGTGAATTGCTTTCCGCTAGTTACCCCAAAGAACATGCTC
>NW_025136306.1:0-1191 GCF_004010195.1 Chiloscyllium plagiosum
TTGTCTGCATCCCCTTCATTTTGCTATCCCATTCTATGCATCCTAATTCTTGTCTAATCACATTATAATTGCCCTTGCCCCATCGATAACTCCTGACCTGTGGCATGTACCTATCTCTTTCCATAGCGAAACTAAACGTAACTGAATTATGGTCACTCTCTCCAAAGTGCTCACCTACAACTAAATCAAACACCTGGCCTGGTTCATTACCAAGCACCAGATCCAATGTGGCCTCCCCTCTTGTCGGCCCTTCGACATACTGTGTCAGGAAACCCTCCTGTACACATTGGACAAAAACTGATCCATCTGACGTGTAGAGTTATAGCATTTCCTATCAATGTTGGGGAGGTTAAAGTCCCCCATAATGACTACCCTGTTCCTTTCACTCCTAGCTGGATATGTGTTGCTGGAAAAGTGCAGCAGGTCAGGCAGCATCCAGGGAACAGGAGAATCAACGTTTCGGGTATTTCCAGCAACACATTTCCAGCTCTGATCTCCAGCATCTGGAGACCTCACTTTCTCCTCCTTTCACTCCTACCCAGGATAATGTTGCTAATCTTCTCCTCCACCTCCCTGGAACTCTGCGGAGGCCTATAAAAAACTCCAAGAAGTGTGACCTCTCCTCTCCTGCTTCAAACCTCAGCCCACACTACCTCAGCAGACGAGTCCTCGTCAAAAGGTCTCTCAGCCAACGTTATACTGTCCTTGACTGACAAGGCCACACCTCCCCCTCTTTTACCACCTTGCCTGTTTTTAATGAAAGATCTAAACCCTGGAAACTGCAACATCCATCCCTCACCCTGCTCTATCCATGTCTTTGAAATGGCCACAACATTGAAGTCAGCAGAGTTTTGTGCAGGGAAGGTCATGTCTTACCAGCTTAATAGAAATCTTTGATGAAATTACAAAATTGATTGATGAGGGAAGGGCTGTAGATATCATATACATGGACTTCAGTAAGGTGTTTGATGGTTTCCCCATGGTAGACTAATGGAGAAAGTGAAGTCGCATGGGGTCCAGGTTGTACTAGCTAGATGGATAAAGAACTGACTGGGCAGCAGGAGACAGAGTAGTGTGGAAGGGAGATTCTCAAAATGGAGACCTGAGACCAGTGGTGTTCCACAGGGACCATGCTGGGACCACTGTTGCTTGTAATACATATTAATGATCTGGAGCAAGTTATACGTGGTC
>NW_025136307.1:0-1191 GCF_004010195.1 Chiloscyllium plagiosum
ACCACCCGCGAAGAGAACAAGAGCCAATCACATGCACCCCTGTCCATGGACCACCACATGGGACACACCGGTAAATGAACAACAGTAAAACACATACACTCCTGTCAATGGAGTACCACATGGGACACACGGGGAAGTGAACAACAGACGAAGACAAGCACCTCTGCCCATGGACCACCACATGGGTCACACCAAGAAATGAAAACAGGCCGACACACACTCCCCTGTCAATGCACAACCACATGTGACACCCCGGCAAGTGAACAACACTGCAACACACACTCCTGCCCACGGGGTACAACATGGAATACACCAGGAAGAGAACAACAGTCAAACACATACACCCCTGTCCATGGAGTGCCACGTGGGACACACCGACACACACTCCCCTGTCAATGGATAACCACATGAGACACAAAGGGAAGTGAACAACAATGCAACACTCATCCCTGCCCATGGAGTACAACATGGGATACACCAGGAAGTGAACAACAGCACGACACACTCACCACAGTCCATGGAGTACCACATGTGACACACCGGGAAATGAACAACAGTCAAACGCATACACCCTTGACCATGGATCACCACATGGAACACACTGGGAAGTGAACAACAGTCAAACACATACACCCCTGTCCATGGAGTACCGCATCGATCACACCGGGAAGTGAACAACAGCCCGACACGCACTCCCTTGTCAATGGATAACCACATGGGACACACAGGGAAGTGAACAACAATGCAACACATACACTCGTGTCCATGGAGCACCACATGGGGCACACCGGGAAATGAACAACAGCTGGAAACCCGAACATCCCTGTCCATAAAGCACCACAAGGGACACACCGGCAAGTGAACAATAGTGAAACACATGCACTCCTGTCCATGGAGTACCACATGGGACACACTGCGAAGTGAACAGCAGCCCGACGCATACACCCCTGTCCATGGAGCACCACATGGGTCACACCGGGAAATGAAAAACAGACAGACACACACTCCCCTGTCAATGGATAACCACATGAGACACAAAGGGAAGTGAACAACAATGCAACACACACCCCTGCCCATGGAGTACAACATGGGATACTCCAGGAAGTGAACAACAGCACGACACACTCACCACAGTCCATGGATCACCACATGGAACACATTAGGGAGTGAACAACAGTCAAGCACGTATTC
>NW_025136308.1:0-860 GCF_004010195.1 Chiloscyllium plagiosum
CCTGTATCACACGGTTTCCCTCTATCACACTGCTTCCCTGTATCACACTGCTTCCCTGTATCACACTGCTTCCCTGCTTCACACCGCTTCCCTGTATCACACTGCTTCCCTGTATCACACTGCTTCCCTCTATCACACTGCTCCCCTGTATCACACTGCAACCCTCTATCACACTGCAACCCTCTATCACACTGCTTCCCTCTATCACACTGCTTCCCTGTATCACACTGCTTCCCTCTATCACACTGCTTCCCTGTATCACACTGCTCTCCTGTATCACACTGATCCCCTGTATCACACTGCTTCCCTCTATCCAACTGCTTCTCTGCTTCACACCGCTTCCCTCTATCACACTGCTTCCCTCTATCACACTGCTTCCCTCTATCACACTGCTTCCCTCTATCAAACTTCTTCCTTGTATCACATTGCTTCCCTGTATCACACGGCTTCCCTGTATCATACTTCTTCCCCTATCACAGTGCTTCCCTGTATAACACTGCTTCCCTCTATCTCACTTCTTCACCTACCACACCGCTTCCTTGTTACACAAGCTTCCATGAATCACACTACTTCCCTCTATCACACTGCTTCCCTGTATCACACTGGTTCCTTGTATCACCCTGCTTCCCTGTATCACACTGCTTCCCTGTATCACACTTCTTCGCCCTCTCACACTGCTTCCCTGTATCACACTTCTTCCCCTCTCACTCTGCTTCCCTGTATCACACTGCTTCCCTGTATCACACTGCTTCCCTCTATCACACTGCGTCCCAGTATCACACTTCTTC
Source organism: Chiloscyllium plagiosum (assembly GCF_004010195.1). NCBI lineage: Eukaryota > Metazoa > Chordata > Chondrichthyes > Orectolobiformes > Hemiscylliidae > Chiloscyllium > Chiloscyllium plagiosum. The sequence goes on from NW_025136308.1 coordinate 789, forward strand.
CCCTCTCACACTGCGTCCCTGTATCACACTGCTTCCCTCTATCACACTGCGTCCCTGTATCACACTGCTTCC
>NW_025136308.1:888-1191 GCF_004010195.1 Chiloscyllium plagiosum
TATCACACTGCTTCCCTGTATCACACTGCTTCCCTGTATCACACTGGTTCCTTGTATCACCCTGCTTCCCTGTATCACACTACTATCCTGTATCACACTGCTCCCCTGTATCACACTACTTCCCTCTATCACACTGCTCCCCTGTATCACACTGCTTCCCTCTATCACACTGCTCCCCTGTATCACACGGCTTCCCTCTATCACACTGCTCCCCTGTATCACACTGCTTCCCTGTATCACACTGCTTCACTGTATCACACTGCTCCCCAGTATCACACTGCTCCCCTGTATCTCAGTGCTTCC
>NW_025136309.1:0-1191 GCF_004010195.1 Chiloscyllium plagiosum
CTCTGACTCTCGCATTCTCCCCGCCCTCACTCCATTTCTCTATGACTGTGAGTAGTGAGAACATGCGGGAGGAATATGAAGGGGTAGTTAGAGTTAGAGAGAAGTTGCTGGAGAGAGAGAAGAGTGGACAAGGGTGGAGAAACCGTGGAGGTCAGAGAGAGTGAGACAAAACGTGGGCTGGCAAGAGACGAAAGTGAAAGTGAGAGTGGAGAGAAAGGGCTTGTGCACAGAGGAAGTGAGGGAGGAAAATGAGATGAAGTAACGGGGTAGGTAAATTTGGGACTGTGTGTAAATGAAGGATTCGAGAGGGAGCCAGTGATAGAGAAAGCGAGATACAGATGAGGTTGACTGGAGATAGCGGTAACGGGGTAGAGGGATGAACTGTGACGAAGACCAGGTCGGTGTGGGGGACCCAGAGGTGAAAGCAATGACAGAGCAACGATAATCGAACTCCTGAGCTCATGCCCCGGTCCCCTCCCCTTCCCTAATGACCAAGACTTGTGGCTGACTCTGTGTCTGTCCAGCTCAGCTTCTTCAAAACAATGACATCCAACAATATCATTCACTCTGCTGCTTGGTAATTTTTTATGCACATTTTTAGTGTTTATAATTTGAAGTGATCGATACAGTCAGTGGGAAGGTGTCTTTACATACTGGCACCTGAGTTGATAGAATCGCTGAAATGTCCCTGTAACTCGCCTGTTGGATAAGGTTGGACAAACCAGAGCTACCCACAGGCTGATACGAAAGCGACAGGCTGCTTCATCGCTGAAAAATCAACTACAATGAGAGACTCCCGGATGGATTGATTAATAAGTGAATTTGATTGATTGATATATTTGGGTGAAAGGATATTTCAGCACATTCTTCAGCTGCTGTCTGAACTTTGTCTGTGTCACAGCATAGATTGCGGTGTTTGTGCAGCAACTGAGGAGCTGCAGCATGAAGCCCAATTCCTTCACACAGCTATGTAAAGATACACGTCGACACCCAATCACATCCATCCGGTACCATATGGAAAACATCATTAATATTGACCATAACATGATGAAATTGCCCGAGATCACAAACAGTAAAATGATAGATCTTTTGCGATTGCTCATTTCTGTGTCAAACCGAGGGTCCCCACTCGTGTGAGCCCGGAATCTCCTGCGGGCGATGCTGCTCACTAAAATGTGTCTGACGGTGAAA
>NW_025136310.1:0-1191 GCF_004010195.1 Chiloscyllium plagiosum
TAAATAAATACTGGCCCTGCAAGGAACACCCACATCCCCAGGAATAAATAAATACAGACCCTACCAGTAAAACACACATCCTCAGGAACAAATAAGTACTGCCTCTGCCAGCAACACCCACATCCCCAGGAATAAGTAAATACTGACCCTGCCAGCAACACCCACATCCCCAGGATTAAATAAATACTGGACTTGCCAGCAACACCCACATCCCCAGGAATAAATAAATACTGGCCCTGCCAGTAGCACCCACACCCGAGGAATAAATAAATAATGACCCTGCCAGTGACACCCACATCCCCAGGAATAAATAAATACTGACGCTACCAGTAACACCCATATCCCCAGGAATAAATAAAAACTGGTCCTGCCAGCAACACCCACAACCCAGGAATAAATAAATACTGGGCCTTCCAGCGACACCCACATCCTCCGGAATAAATAAATACTGGCCCTGCCAGCAACACCCACATCCCCGGAATAAATAAATACTGAACCTGCCAGTAACACAAACATCCCCAGGAATAAATAAATACTGGCCCTGCCAGTGACACCCACATCCCCAGGAATAAATAAATACTGGCCCTGCCAGTAACACCCACATCAAAGGAATGAAAAAATACTGGCCCTGCCAGTGACACCCACATTCCCAGGAATAAATAAATACTGGCCCTGCCAGTAACACCCACATCAAAGGAATGAAAAAATACTGGCCATGCCAATAATATACACATGCCCAGAAATAAATAAATACTGGCCCAGCTAGCAACACCCACATCCCCGGAATAAATAAATACTGAACCTGCCAGTAATGCACACATCCCCAGGAATAAATAAATACTGACACCACCAGTGACACCCACATCCCTAGGAAAAAATAAATACTGGCCCTGCCAGCGACATTCACATCCCCAGGCATAAATAAATACTGGTGCTGCCAGACACATCCACATCCCCAGGAATAAATACATACAGGCCCTGCCAGTAACACACACATCCCAAGAAATAAATAAATACTGGCCCTGCCAGTGACACCCACATCCCTAGGAATAAATAAATGCTGGCCCTGCCAGTAACACCCACATCCCCAGGAATAAATAAATACTGACCCTGCCAGTAACACCCACATTCCCAGGAATAAATAAATACTGACCCTGCCAGTAACACACACATCTCCAGAAATAAATAAAT
>NW_025136311.1:0-1191 GCF_004010195.1 Chiloscyllium plagiosum
GATAAACTCAAAACAACGAATATCACTGAGTTTCCCTCGTCTCCACAGAAATATGACAGGTAATGGAATAACCAAAAAGGGATATTTTTCCAGACATAAAATAAAAACACGCCTGTTTAGGGCAGAATTTTCTCCCATTCCAAAATTGTCCTCGGGAATGTGGTCATGAGTCATCATTTCCAACCAATTCAGTCTATGTACAACAGTTAAACCCAGAGTGCTGGTCTCAGTAAAAATGGTCAGAATTTTTATGGGTACACGAATAAGAAGGTTTTGGAGGCAATAGACAAATATTGGCAAATAGGGCTAAATTAATTTAGGATATCTGCTTGGCATGGACGTGTTGGAGCAAGGGATCTGTTTCCATGCTGTACCAATCTATGTTTCTAATTGTTCCAGTCAACATTATTCTTCTGGTTTCCCAGAAATAAGAAAAGTTTTGCAATTAAGGATAGACCAGAGATTCTCAATTAATGTCGTCCCAATTTTCGAGTGTTTGGCCCTTATTCCACTAAACCCTTCCTCGTCATGTACCTATCCAAATGCCTTTTCAATGTTGTTAGTCAAACCAGACACTACCTGGCAGCTCATTACATCCATGAACCACCCTCTGCCTGAAATTGTTTCCCGCTTAGACACCTTTTCAATCTTTCCCCGCTTCATATTATACTTGTGTCTCCTAGGTTCGGCCTCCCCCGACCCTGGGGAAAACACCTTAACTATTCACCTCACCTATGTGCCTCTTGACTTTATGAACCCCTTTAAATTCACCCAGCAGCCTGTGATGCTCCAGCGAAACAAACCCTAGCCTATTCATCCTCTTCATTTCACTCAAACAACACAAACCTGGTAATATCCTTGTAAATCTTTTCTGAACCCATTAAAGTTTAACAGTATTTCCCTATGGTAGGGAGACCAGAATTGAATGCAGTATTCCAAAGTGGTAACCAATGTCCTGAACAGCCGCACGACTCCTATTCTCAATGCACTGAACAAGAAAGGCAAGCGTATGAAATGCCTTCTCTACTCTCTTGTCTATTTAAGACATAACTTCCTTCGAATTATGAACCTGCACCCCTTGTTGAGCAACACTCCCTAGGAGCTTACCAATAAATGCGTAAGTCCTGCCTGGATTTGCCTTACCAAAATGGAACACCTTACGTTTATATAAATTAAAATCCAAATGCCACT
>NW_025136312.1:0-1191 GCF_004010195.1 Chiloscyllium plagiosum
ATGCTCCTGCTTGCTGTTTTTGCGCTCCACCTCACTTGATTCTGTGGAATCTGAACATGTGGGCTCTGGGGAGATGAATGGTAGAGAGCATCTCGCCACATCATTTATGATCTTTTCAAACTTTAATTTCTCCAGATCTCCTGTTATGCTGATGGAGTAGAGACGGACAATGATCGTTCAACAATGCTCTGTATTCCCCCAGAGAGCTGAGACAGCTCTGTCCTGGGTGGGAACTTTACAGAAGGCTGGTAAAGTGTTGCTGCTGCTGTACAGGATCTTAGTGAGATCACATCTGGAGTACTGTGTACAGATTTAATCTCTTCAATGAAGAAAGGATGTTGTTATATTGGAAGCAGCTCAGAGATGGTTCCCTCAACTGATTCCTGCAATGAAGGTGCTAGCTTTTAACGAAAGTATGGTCAGGTTGACCCAGTAGCCATTGGAGTTTACAAAAAATAAAGATGATGTTATTTGAACATAGATGACAGAAGGAGTCAACAAGTGAAGTGAATTACACAGATATTGGAGGAATCCATTCCGTTCTCCAGCCTGTTACACAGGAACAACAGGAGGATATTCAGGCCTTCGAACCTGTTACCCCAAAACAGTGCGAGACTGTTCAGCCCCTGTGTCTGTAACGCATTTATAGAAGGAGGCCAGTCAGCCATTCGTGCCTATAACAGTTGGCCAGGCTGCACCGGTATCCTGTTAAACAGCAACAGGATCAGTCCATTCAGCCTCCACAATTCTGTCACATAGGAACTGGAAGAGGTCACACAGTGACTGGAGATTATTACACTGGGATAACAGGAGGCTATTCAGACCCACCGAGCCTGTTGAAAGCGAATTGGATAAGGATAAAAACTATCTGACACTTCTTTCATGAGAAAGGAAGATGTAATTTAGACACGTGTATGTTGTATGGAACAAGAGAAGACCAATCAATCCCTCGGTCCCATCTCCGAGATACATGAGGAGAACGTTCAGAATTTCCACGTGTTATGGAGAAGGATGAGAAGACCCATCAGTCCCTTAAAATGTTAGACAGCAACAGTAAGACTCAATACTCTCCCAATCCTCTAAAGCATCAACACAAGGAGGTCATTCTGGGCCTTGGAGATGACAACATGGGAACACCATAAAGACGTCAGCCCGTCCATTTTGTACACCAGCAGGATGATGAGTCCATTT
>NW_025136313.1:0-1191 GCF_004010195.1 Chiloscyllium plagiosum
TTCTAAGGTACTGAGGGAGCACTTTCTGAGGTATTGAGGAAGCACTTTCTGTGGTATTGAAGAAGCACTGTCTGAGGTACTGAGGGAGAACTATCTGAGGTAGAGAAACAGTCAGAGAGAGAGGTGTGTCTGTATATGTGTGTGTGAGAAATAAAGTGCTTGTTCATGTGTGAGTATGTGGCTGTGTGTGTGTTTGACGGTGTGTGTGTCTCGGAGTGCATGTGTGTGAATGAGGGTGTGTGTGAGAGAGTGTGTATGTGTGTGTGAGAGTGTGTCTGTGTGTCTATGTGTGTGTGTCTGTGTGTATGTGTCTGTGTGTCTATGTGTGTATGACAGTTCGTCTTGTGTGCTCGAGAGTGTGTATGTGTGTGTGAGAGATTGTGTGTTTGTGTGCATGTGTGTGAGAGTGTGTCTATGTGTATTTGATGGAGAGATAGTGTAACTGTGTTTTTGCGTGTGAGAGAAAGAGTGTATGTGTGTGTTTGAGGGATCGTGTGTCTGTCTGTGTGTATGAGTGCGAGAGAGAGTGTGTGTGTGAGAGAGAGTGTGTCTATGTGCGTGATTGTGAGTAGGTTGAGAGAGAATAAGAATGTGTGTGTGAGAGTGTGTGTGTAAATGAGAGAGCGTGTGTGTATGTGTGTGTGAGAAAGAGAGTGTGTGTCTGTGTGTGCATGAGAGAAAGTGTCTGTGTGTGAGAGAGAGAGTGTTTCTGTGAGAGAGAGAGAGTGTGTGTCTGCATGTATGTGTGAGAGAGCGTGCCCATGTGTGTATTTGAGGGAGCGTATATCTGTGCGTGTATGTGTGTGAGAGAGAAAGTGTGTGCTTGTGTGTGTATGTGTGTGTGAGAGAGTTGTGCCTGTGTGTATGTGTTTGTGAATGTAAACGAGCCAATCTTATTGGGTGCCCGTGAATATAAAATCCAGCTGCTGTTTCAGATGAATTGGTCCTTGTGTCTTCAAAGACACAAAAGCTGTAAGAGTGACTTAACTGGGGGAAAGAGAGTGCTGTTCATTCCAGTGGGGATTCATCCAGTAAACCTTCCCCACACACTAACATCCCTCTGGTAATGCAGTGACTAGTCCTGCACACAGTGCTCCAGGTACAAACCAATGTAATGTCACCATAGCCTTACCAGAGCATGGGACAGTTCCTCATGAGAGAGCGGTATCTGGTGGGGATGTAAACAGAGGG
>NW_025136314.1:0-1191 GCF_004010195.1 Chiloscyllium plagiosum
GTTGGTCACAGGCCTTCAGTTTGAGCAGCAACTGTCTATGAGCATGCTCTGTCTCTTACCGTCAATCCAATTTTGTTTCCAGTTGGTGAGTGATCCCAGGTTAATGTGGACATCATCCACTGCTCTGCCTTGCTCTATCACTTTTCTACCTCCACAAGCACTCAATCCAGTTTGAGAGACATGATTTACTGTGCACAAAGCCATGCTGACAATCGCTGATCCATCCTTGCCTTTCCAAATAAACGATGATCCTTTCTCTCAGAATCTCCTCCAACAACTTACCCCCTCTTCCATTAGTCTGAATGGTCTGAGGTGGCTGTTTATGATACAAATATCCCTATGAGGTGCCCTGTAAATTCCTCCCGAGCTTCTCACAGAGCACTGGGATACATCTGATCATGTCCCAAGGTTTTATCAACCTTTTTTCATTTTAAACCATCCTGATATCCAATGTGAACTCTGTTCAATACATCACTATGTATTTTCCCAAGTTCCCGAGCTTCCAGTCTTTCTCCAAAGGAAATCAAAATGCAAAATATTTGTTTCGGTCCTCCCCCATCAGCAGTGATTCCTCACAGACAGCCTCATTGACCTTTCAGGGGCCCTATTCTCTCCTGAGCCAATATTTAACACTTGTTGAAACTTATCAAAATGCTTCCTAAATTTCAAATATACTTCGACCGCTACTAGCCTCCCCCACCCTTATCTATTCTGCCTATTATGGTCACACCAAAATATAGAATCCAACAGATTTATTTTTTAAATTCCCCTTTTATAAAACCACGCATCGCCCATTGCACAGACTGGGAGTGTTGTACTCAGTGGAGGAGATCACACTGATAGGGATGGTTTTAAACACGAAGCAATGTTGAGTAAAAATGGGGGTTGCAATGTTGACAGCAGGTTTCAGCAAGTTGGAGGATATAGACCTGAAGGAGGTTACACAGATAGCATGGCTTTAGGGTCAGATGGGGGCTACACAGTAAAGAGCTGTAGTAACTGGAGGCAGTTACACTGATAGGGACAGTAATAGTGATAGGCAGCATTCACAAAAACGGGGAGGATAGTAGGGTCTGCAGGGCACTACAGACATGAGACGAGTTGTATCAACTTGATGATGAACACAGGCAGGGAGGGTTGAGAGGTTTGGAGCAGTTTACCATGATCGACAGGGGCATGGAGACTGGAAAT
>NW_025136315.1:0-1191 GCF_004010195.1 Chiloscyllium plagiosum
AAAGATTTGGAACGGGTTCAGAGTAAGCTTATTAGCATGTTGACTAGCATGGAGGGATGGTCTTACGAGGAAAGGCTGAGGGATTTGAAGCTGTTTTCAATAGAGGGAGGTAAGTTGAGAGGTGACTTAATTGGGACATATAAGATAATCAGAGGGTTAGATCGGGTGGACAGTGAGACGCTTTTTCATCGGTTGGCGATGGCTAGCACGAAGGGACAGCTTTAAATTGAGGGGTGATAGATTTAGGACAGATGTTAGAGGTATTTCCTTTACTCGGAGAGTAGTAGGGGCGTGGGATGCACTGCCTGCAATACTGGTAGACTTGCCAACTTTAAGGGCATGTACATGATCATTGGATAGGCGCTTGGATGAGAATGGAATCGTGTAGGTTAAATGGGCTTCAGAGTGGTCTCACAGGTTGTCTTAGCATCGAGGGCCAAAGGGCCTGTACTGTGGTACAATATTCTATTTTTTATATTACGATGGGTTAAACATCTTCAGATTAGTTCAATGAGCAATTAGATTTACTTGTTTCTATTTTATCATCATTCCCTTCACTTAATAACCTTCTGCCTTATTTATTAAAACTCAATCTGGTTGAGTGCTTCTGTCTCAGTGAGAGACAACGTGTTGTTCAAATTCAGACAAACCCAAGTATGATCGATCAAGCCAGATGTCGGATGTAATCTGACTGCTCCATTAACATCAAAGGCAACAAGATCATCAGGTAGAGGGGGAATGACAAAGAGCACAAACATCCATTTAAGAGCAACGGTTGAGAGCTGGATGTTGTCTGAATTGTTAGATTGTAGTGGAGATGTTCCTTCAACTGCTAAGAAACCTGTCTTTAACTCTGTACTTAGCATTCTAATTCGATCTTCCTAAAAGAATAATTGCGCATTTATCCAGGTTGTCACTTCTCAGCTCAGCTCTGCATCCTGAAAATGTGATGTTGTAACCTGTGATAGCCCTCAACACGATCTACAACACTACCGACCTTTGTGTCATCAGCAAACTTACTAACCCACCCTTCCACTTCTTCACCCAAGTCGTTAATAAAATCAACAAGTTGCAGAAACCGGCGGGACACCACTGGTCAACAAACTCCAGACAGAATAGTTTGTATCCATTACTACTCGCTGTCGTCTTTTGGCCAGTCAATTCTGTATCCAGACAGCCAAATTTCCCTGT
>NW_025136316.1:0-1191 GCF_004010195.1 Chiloscyllium plagiosum
TGAGGGAGCACTTTCTGAGGTATTGTGGGAGCACTTTCTGAGGTACTGAGGAAGCAATTTCTGAGATATTGATGAAGCACTATCTGAGGTATTGAAGGAGCACTTTCTGAGGTATTCAGGGAGCACTCTGAGGTATTGAGGGAACACTATCTGAGGTATTGAGGGAGCACTTTCTGAGGTATTGAGGGAGCACTTTCTGAGATATGGAGGGAGCATTTTCTGAGGTATTGAGGGAGCACTTTCTGAGGTATTGAGGGAGCACTTTCTGAGGTTTTCAGGGAGCACTCTCTGAGGTACTGAGGGAGCACTTTCTGAGGTATTGAGGGAGCAATATCTGAGGTATTGAAGGAGCACTTTCTGAGGTACTGAGGGAGCACTTTCTGAGGTATTCAGGGAGCACTCTCTGACGTATTGAGGGAGCACTTTCTGAGGTACTGAGGGAACACTATCTGAGGTATTGAGGGAACACTATCTTAGGTATTGAGGGAGCACTTTCTGAGGTTTTGAGGGAGCACTATCTGGTGGTACAGAGTGCAGAGGATAGAATGGAACAGATGCAATTCCCTGATCATTTCCTCAGGGTCCCCGAGGCAATCTGTTGTTGTAATTTAAAATGGAAGCCACTCCCCATTTCAGAAGATTCAGATCATTTTAAACAATCAGTGAAAAATAACAGCAGCATGTGTCTGAAACATGGTTTGGGGGAAAACTTTCATCAATCTATTGTCACTTGTTGCTTGGAGACATTTTAGAAAATCAGGCACCCAAACAGACTAATGCTGTCGATGCAAGAGGTGGTGCACAGGAAGATCCAACAAGTCATCTGTAGCTGCTGTCTGTCCCCCTGGAGCAGTCATCATGTGAGATCATGACTCAGTCCTCGGAGAAATCATTTCTCCAGCAATACCTCAACCATGTCTTTACAGCTGTGTGTGTGTGTGTGTGAGAGAGGGAGAGACAGAGAGAGAGAGAGAGAGAGAGAGAGAGAGAGAGAGAGAGAGAGAGAGACTGCCCGTGTTTGTGTGTGTGAAAGAGTGGATGCATGTGTATCTCTGTGTGTCTGTATATGTGCGTGCGAGAGAAAGTGCATGTTCATGTGAGAGTGTGTGGCAGTGTGTGTGTTTGAGGGTGTGTCTGTCTCTGTGTACATGTGTGTGAGTGAGAGTGTGTGTGAGAGAGAGTGTGTCTGTG
>NW_025136317.1:0-1191 GCF_004010195.1 Chiloscyllium plagiosum
CAAAACACGGAAAAGAAAAGAGAAGAAATACTATATCTGAGATTTGCAGAGCTTGAGGACAGAAGGCCCATTTATCCTTCAACATGGAATTCAAAAGAAATAAAATATGATACAAGAAAACATTTAATAAAACTGATAGTATGTTAAAACTCATTCCGAGGCAATGGAATACAGTGGTGGGAGGTTCTCCGCTTGTCATGGATGTCATTGGCGAGACTGCATCCGAACTAATGAGCATACAATTTGCTCACCAAGGAAGCAATACATGGAATAGTTATCGTCCAGATAAGGTGCAGATTAAGGAGTTTTATCGGCAGGACAGCCCATGAGGCAAGGTGAGGAAAGGTGGTGCAGTCATATCCACTGGAGATTTTATTTTCATTTCAAACTGGAAATGCAGTAGGTCATTCAGTCTTTCGGTCCTGTTTTATAATTCAGTAAGATGTTTGCTTATTCTTGCACCATATCCCTAAATACCATTGATCAACATAAATAAAATAAAACATAAACTTATCATCTGGAGCCGATGAAAAACTGCCCTGCCATCCATGCCGCTTGTGACATACAATGCCAAAACTCTAACTCCGTTTTCAGTAGAGGTGCTTTGTAAAATCTGTCCTGAATATCAGTCTATGTTGAGTCGGTCAATGTTCAGTGCTCATCAACGTTTACACTGGGGTGGCCGTGGCCTGTTGCCTTTCTGCACATTTCCATTCGATGCTTACCTTTGTGAAGAACAGATACTTTGAATTCAATGGGTCGACAGAGAGACAGGATGTGCAACACTTCTATTGAATGGCGCTGCAGTCTTGCTGATTGAGTGGACTACCACTGCTCCTCATTTATTGCAACTTTGTTCGCTCTGTTCTCTTGATTACTTTGTACGAGTGGTGGTTTCCTGTCCACATGGTATGAGATTGTAGGTCAGTCCGCAAACAATAGGCAAACAACGCCAAAGTAGTATAGAGCCCTGACAAATTAATGCAAAGTAACGGGATTGTAAACAAGTGGAAAAGTTATTCAGAGAAGGATCATGGCAGGTAGTGATGAACTCACTTCACAATAAGTGCGAGGGGGAAACAGTGTGAGTAGCAGAGCAGCAAATGGGAGAGGAGTGAAGCTAAGTGTTGCAGATTTGAAAATGGAGTTATAATGGGAAAAAAGGTTGTTTGAAAAAAAATTCGTTGAAGC
>NW_025136318.1:0-1192 GCF_004010195.1 Chiloscyllium plagiosum
AAACCAAGCAAAATGGTAACAACTACTTTTCCAGTGGTTGCTATAATATTTCCAATAAATTCTTTTAGTTTTGATGCGTATGTTGCAATTCTGCGAAGAATATTTTGTTTGGTTCCTTCTTCTTCCAATTCTTCAACTACATCTGCTACTTCAAAATCTTCTTCATAAATGAATGGATCTGCCAGTTCAAGTTTGTCTTCAACCTATAAAAACAGAGTTTAATCAACTGCACATAGTTTTAACATATTGTTATCAAGTCTTTAACCTTAAAATACGTTCTTACGACTCCATTTTGCAATTGTGCTACATCTTATGAAATAAACTATATTAATTCAGGTGATTTATAATGCGATTACAGACTTGTGCTAATTTATTTATCCTAGATTGAAGTCACATCTAGGATAAACGGTTGTGGTTGTTCAAGCTCAGTTGTCTCAGCTACAGCAAATTTCTTCACATGTTCCGATTCAGGGCAGTCCTCTAGGCCCAACTAGCTACATGTGTTCCATTAATAATCTTCTCTGCATCATAAGGCCAGAAGTTTGGGTCTTCATTGATGATTACACCATTCAGCAGCATTCCATCTCCAAATGCAGCAAGATAGCCAGATAAAAGTGACAACTAACATTCAAGCCATACAAGTGATAGGCAATGACCATCTCCAACGTGAGCAAATCTTACCAGTCTTGACATTTAAAGGCATTACCATTACTGAATCTCCCACTATCAACATACTGGGAAATACTATTGATCAGAAATGAAACAAGGCCGCAATTGTAACTCCATTTGATTCAAAATTATTATGGAAAAGGACAAGTATGAGCCTGAAATCAAATTGCTAAATTGGGGGGGTAGGCCAATTCTAATAAGATCAGGTATGATATGCCCAGAATGAGTTGGGAGCAGATACATTCCATTAAATCTGTGTTACATAGTTAGACTCTTTAGAAAAGAAATAAGGAGAGTACAGGGCCAAAATGTACCCATAAAGAGTAGAACCAACAAATCTAGCAAATCCTGGATATCAAGAGATAGGCAAGATTGGATACTGAGGATTTTGGCAGATACTTAGAGCTCAAAACAGCAGAAGCCTTAGGGGAATACAGAATGTGCAAGGGGAACTTAAAAAAGGAAATTAGGAGATCAAAAACAGGCATGAAAGATTTGTGAAGGTTTGCAGCTCAGGTTGAGG
>NW_025136319.1:0-1192 GCF_004010195.1 Chiloscyllium plagiosum
CACACTCCTCGCTCCACACTGGGCCACAGTCCCTGCTCCACAGTGGGCCGAAGTCCCCCTCCACAGTGGGCCACAGTCCCCGCTCCACACTGGGCCACAGTCCGCACTCCACACTGGGCCACAGTCCCCCTGCACATTGGGCCACAATCCCCCTCCACACGGCCACAGTCCCCCTTCACACTGGGCCACAGTCCCCCTTCACACTGGGCCACAGTCCCCCTGCACACTGCGCCACAGTCCCCCTCCACACTGGGCCACACACCCGGCTCCACACGGCCACAGTCCCTTTGCACACTGGGACACAGTTCCCCTCCACACTGGGCCACAGTCCCCCTCCAAATAACCACAGACCCCCTCCACACTGAGCCGCAGTCCCCGCTCTACACTGGGCCACAGTCACCCCACCACACTTGGCCACAGTCCCCGCTCCACACTGGGATACAGTCCCCACTCCACACGGCCACAGTCCCCATCCACACTGGGCCACAGTCCCCCTGCACACTGGGCCACAGTCCCCCTGCACACTGGGCCACAGTCTCCCTCCACACGGCCACCGTTCCCCTCCACACTGGGCCACAGTCCCCGCTCCACACTGGGCCACAGTCCCCGCTCCACACTGGGCCGCAGTTCCCGCTCCACACTGGGCCACAGTCCCCGCTTCACACGGCCACAGTACCCACTCCACACTGGGCCACAGACCCCTGCACACTGGGACGCAGTCTCCCTCCACACGGCCACTGTCCCCCTCCACACTGGGCCACACTCCGGGCTCCACACGGCCACAGTCCCTTTGCACACTGGGACACAGTTCCCCTCCACACTGGGCCACAATCCCCCTCCACACGGCCACAGACCCCCTCCACACTGGGCCGCAGTCCCCGCTCCACACTGGGCCGCCGTCCCCGCTCCACACTGGGCCACAGTCCCCGCTCCACACTGGGCCACAGTCCCCGCTTCACACGGCCACAGTCACCGCTCCACACTGGGCCACAGTACCCGCCCAACACTGGGCCACAGTCCCCAATCCACACTGGGCCACAGTCCCCGATCCATAGGGCCACAGTCCCCACTCCACACTGGGCCACAGTCCCCACTCCACACTGTGCCACAGTCACCTGCACACTGGGCCACAGTCACCCTCCACACGGCCACCGTCCTCCTCCACACTGGGCCACACTCCCGGCTCCACACG
>NW_025136320.1:0-1192 GCF_004010195.1 Chiloscyllium plagiosum
ATGCAGCATTCGATGGAGCCACCACAGCCTCTGCTGATATCAAATTTAAAGATTCAGCTAATTCTGTCTGCAGTCGCTCACGTAATATTCCTGCTTTGTGTCTGATTCTCTTCCTAACGCATCCGCTGTCACTGTAATTATTGCTGTTTTTAAACGTGGGTCTTTGCATGACACAGTGATGGTTTAAATGTTAAAATATGCTGCATTGTGGCCGCAGTAAGATCGTTCGAATCCGAGTCACTGCATTTTACTCCTTGTGATTAATGCTGAAGAAACACAGAAAGCAATCAGTTGATTGAACATGAAGGCATTCTCTGAGATTATGTCTTTTCTCCATCAAACCCCTCTCTCACTCTCACACCTCTGCGAGTCATATATCAGGATCCAGACTCATCATTCTCGGAGAATTCCCAACCTCCCGCAATCACTTACCTCCTTTAAGTTCCCCGTCCCATTTCCCTTACAATCACTTTCACATTCACCTCCTTCAGTCTATGTTGCTATGCTCACTGTTACAGGGTGACCATGCCCAAGTCTTACCATCGGGACGTTCAAACTAGTTGATCCATTTCGATACGCAGTTGTGAGCTCAATCCACATGGCGCAGCTTTTACTGCCATGGACCAGCGATTATTGAAACATCAGGCTCAGGAAAAGGGTACAGAGAAGCATTGAGGAAAATAAACTTTATTCAAAAAACACCAGTTTCTGTCGACTTTCGCATCATTTATTTCACTCGTTCATTCGGCTCCAGCGAGACTATTGTGTGTAGTTATGCAGGGGAGATTTGCCAGGATATTATCTGGCTGAAGAAGAGAGATTGGACAATCTGGAGTTGTTTTTCTTAGAGAAGAGGAGATTGAGAGGGCCACGATTAAGATGTACAAAGTACTGAGGGATATGAATAGCGTAGACTGAAATACATGTTTCGCTTTGATGGAGATTTCAATCACGGGAGGCCATCGATTTAAGGTCAGAGGCGGAAAGATTAGATTGAATGCGTGGAAAAACGTTTTCAAACAGTGAGTTGTTGAAATGGGGAACACAGTGTATGCAAGGGTCGGAGAGGCAGAAATCCACATAACTATCCGAAGTATTCAAATGTGAACTTATGATGCCAAGACATACAAGGATGTGGGTCGAGTGATTTGAAAAGGATTTAGGATAGTTAAGCAACTGTTATTGAGCAATA
>NW_025136321.1:0-1192 GCF_004010195.1 Chiloscyllium plagiosum
ACATCCACTCTCTCCAGGCCGTTCAGTATCCTGCAGGTTTCAATTGCAACCCCCCTCATCCTTCTAAACTCCATATAATCCCAGAGTCCTCAAAAGTCCCTCATATGTTAAAATTTTCATTCCTGGGACCATTCTCGTGAACCTCCTCTGAACACCCTCCTGGGCCAACACATAGTGGGCGGCACGGTGGTTAGCACTGCTGCCTCGCAGCGCCAGAGACCCGGGTTCAATTCCCGACTCAGGCGACTGACTGTGTGGAGTTTGCACGTTCTCCCCGTGTCTGCGTGGGTTTCCTCCGGGTGCTCCGGTTTCCTCCCACAGTCCAAAGATGTGCAGGTTAGGTGAATTGGCCATACTAAATTGCCCGTAGTGTTAGGTAAGGGGTAAATGTAGGGGTATGGGTGGGTTTCGTTTCGGCGGGTCGGTGTGGACTTGTTGGGCCGAAGGGCCTGTTTCCACACTGTAATCTAATCTAATCTAATCTAATCCTTGCTAATAGGAGGCCCAAAACTGCTCTCAATGCTGCAAATGTGGCCTGATCAGAGCCTTATAGAGTCTCAGAAATACATCCCTGCTTTTGTATTCAAGTCCTGTCAATATAAATGCCATCATTGCATTTGCTTTCCTAACTACTGACTCAACCTGGGCAAGTTTACTTTGAGAAAATCCTGGACTTGAACTCCCAAGTCTCTTTGCACTTCGGATTACTGTATTTTCTCCCCATAATCCTTCTGTTCCAACAGTGGCTGCCTGGTGTCAGGGCAGCACTAGTGATTTCCTGACATATGGATTGTATTTGGGGATACCAAGGAATGTCAGGAACTGCGAGTATCTCGGGAGCAATCGTTATTCCTGGGGGAGACAGAGAGGAATGTGATGTGGTCCTGTAAACTCCAGAACTTTGATAACTTCATGAGTCAGCAATAACTCTTTCTGGACCAAGAAACGAAAGGGCCAATGAGAAACTGCTACAAGGGAGTTAACAAATAACATACATTAATTATCGCTGGGAAGAAAGAGGCAAAACAATGAGCTATTTCTTTGGACAGATGAGATAATGATGTTTAATAACTGTGAGACAAAAGGACAATTAATTCTGCCTGTAGAAGGAAGGCCTTGGCGTAAAGGGGTTAATTGCAGGACAGGCTGTTTCAAACATGTGGAAAACCCTCAAGGATAAGAAGGTAAGCTA
>NW_025136322.1:0-1192 GCF_004010195.1 Chiloscyllium plagiosum
CACCGCGTAATCTACTAGAATATGGGTGACAGAAAACTCCCAAATTCCACTATTTAAAGAAAATAACGCCAATTTATTTTAACTGTAAAAGTGAACATTACGCCACAACTATTTACAACTTTAACCAACCCACCCCCCACAACTGCCCCCAAATCTCAAACAATATGCTGTTTCAATAAGACACGTATGAAGATTACATCAACTTAATTTCAAAACCACGCAGCCACTGCCGTCCTCTGTGATGTTACTCTCCTGGCTGCTGAATTCCCTCGCTCGTCGTATTTCTGTTTACTGTGAATATGTTTCATATGAAAAAATATATATGGTTAGTGAGTATTTCCTAATTTCTTGTGGAGCACGATTTTGGTCCCCAGGCTTCTTCCGTCTCGATGACATCTGCTCTCTCCCTAATTTTGAAAATGTTCGCATATTTATGTCCCCAGCATCAAATTGTCTCAATGGTTCAATGTTGGCAAAACAATAAATTCAATCTCGATTTGCTTTCAGTGACAGAGAGAGTGAAGGAAAGAGAGTGTTGCATGTAATAGTGAGAATAGTAGAGCAAGAGCCTTGTTCGGGGGTAGGTGTTGTAACAGATATATAGAGAGTGTGAGGGAGTAGAGAGAATAGGGAGACATTTGTCCTGGCCGAGCGGGAAAGGTTATTGTTGCTTGTCCTGTATCGATGTGCATTTCTTCAGATCATCTCAGCATCCCCAATACTGAGCCTCCCCAATGTCTTCTCCATGTCTATCACGAATAACACCACAGATCACATCCCACAGCTTCCTCAGAATCAGTTTGTATGGATCTTGCAAACAACAAGGCGGAACACACATTGGTGCCTTACAGATCTAAACCAAAACTGTTGTGCAACTTTGTGCATCCGATTCTCTGGAAATTATATATACAAATATCGTGAATATCGTGGATGATCTAAAATTGCACCTAAACTGCGTTAATTAAATGATTGCTAATGCTGTGAAAAATCTATTTCATGTGCATATGAGGTAGGTTGAAGAGTATGTTGTGAACCAAAGTAGAGAGCAGGTGTTGTGTGGTCAGAAGGACTAATTACTTACCGTGCTCTGAGGCAGCTATTGGGCAATCGTGACATTAATATTTTGCATTTTACAGGGCGCCTGCAAGCAATATAGAATTTTTTTAACATTCCACTCAAATATCATGGAAAC
>NW_025136323.1:0-1192 GCF_004010195.1 Chiloscyllium plagiosum
GCTTTTAGTGCTTCTCTTGAAATTTAATCTTTACTTCCCCAGAAGACATCGGATATTGTTGAATTCTGCTGCACTGCTGTGCATGATGGAGACATGTAACCCTTGACGTATTGAGTACTGGACTGTGGCAGGACGAGTTCCCATCATGTGATATCAATGTATGCAGTTCACTTTGCCAAACTAACGCTGTGGTGTGATTCGTCAACTGATAAAAGGAAGAAACTTGTCTGTAGCTCACAGGCTCCCTGAATTATCCAGTGATTGACTGTAATGCTGTGTACTATTGATCCAGATCTCCAGGAATCACTGAGTGTCGGTATCACTGATTGTAGGATTGTACTGAATGGGGATCACAAACCTCAGTCTGGACCCTCTGATCGCTGTCGTCTCATGTTACTGGGAGAATGTGTCACTGTAGAATTGTACAGAGCGAAGGTAACTGCTCACATAGGAACTTCTGACCCAGTATTCTTGTTTTGCTGGGTTTCTAAATGCAACGTTGTAAGTGTGGAGCACTAACAGGTGACTCCAATCTCAAGTATTACTGAGGATGTCGAACTGGAGAACTGCAATGCACCCGGGCCAACAACCTGAAAGGAACACTCGATTCCAGTGGCAAAGTGATGCAGTGAACATCTTTCAATTAGAATTTTACTCAGAGTGAGCTCCGAACCAAAGGGGAACAACTAACCCCAGTGTCTACATATTACTGGAAACATCTCTCAAAATGAAATTACACTGAGTGTGGATTTACTAACTGGAGGGGGACAAATTACCCCAGTGGTCTTTCACAAGAAGACATATCTCTGACTGTAGAATTTAATAGATTGTGCGGAATAGAATGAAATGGAATATCTGACTGCAGTGGTAACTAGGACCATAACGATATGAAGCATGTGATTCTTCATTTATATTACTTTCCTTATTTTTCTCTGCCCACTGATGGAATGTCAATGTAGTTAGTTCGTGTACATTGGATTGCAAGTGGGACCTTCTTTCCAGCTGGTTGCATATTTTTGATGCTAAGCTTACAAAGTGAAATGCCCAGTGAGATTAAACAGATCTGATATTTTTTCGGGGTGGGAAAATGGCAGAGCAACAATGTTAAACAAAATACCCATCTACATATTACGTTGACCCAAATAATCATTTTGCTACCGATTACTCTTCCAACAAGGTTAGAACAAGTTGT
>NW_025136324.1:0-1192 GCF_004010195.1 Chiloscyllium plagiosum
TTCACACTCTCCTCTTCAGCAATACGGTCCCTCTCATTCGTAAATACTGAAGAAAAGTACTCATTCAAGATCTCTCCTATCTCTTACGACTCAATACACAGTCTCCCACTACTGTCCTTGATAGGACCTAACCTCGTTCTCGTCATTCTCATGTTTCTCACATACGCATAAAATGCCTTTGGGTTATCCTTGATCGTATCCGCCAAAGAGTTTTCATGCCCTCTCTTAGCTCTCCTAATCCCTTTCTTCAGGTCCCTTCTGGCTATCCTGTATCCCTCCACTGCTCTGTCTGAACCCTGTTTCCTCAACCTTAGGAAAGCCTCCTTCTTCACTAATCTCCTTTCGGGAAGGACATCAAATATTCTAATCTGGTCTGGCCGACATGTGACTCTAGACCCACAGCAATATGGCTGACTCTGAGCTACCTTCTCAGTAATTTGCAGAGGGGTCAAAAAACGTTGTTCCCGGCAGTGAGACCCACATCCCATGAATGAATAACTAAAAATAGCTGTGTCCCTCCCTACCTCTGCAAACTCCTCCAGCGGCAGCAATCCGTCCTGGCTTTGTAACACTCTGACCACTCTCTGTAACACTCTCACCATCTCCAGCACCTTCACCTCTCCATGTTCCTATCGTGTCAATGAACCCTGACCGTGGCTCCCCTTCCCACAGCCCTCCTCCTGCGAGCAGACCCATGGCAATCCATTAACATTTACTCCTAAAACACTCTATCACTTCAGGAATTTAAGTACTTTTTGGTGACCTTCTCAGCCTCATAATCTAGTGTGATTTCTTTTGTCCTGAGTGAGGGGTCAGTGGGAATTTCTTGCTGAGTTTTTTACTGTTTCAATTGAATCTTCTTCTGTTTAGCCTGTTTACCTTGGCCAGTTCTCCTCTCAAACTCATGTCATTGGCTATTTTTGTTTCTAGTTACAGCTTGTCCTTTCTGTGATTCACTTTAAAACTTTATGTTTATTTAAACTGCACTTTATCACAATTTCCCGAAGGATCTCTCCAGGTGACATTACTCATTCACTAAGTTTCATTACACGGTCACTCTGCGATAGTTATGTCCCTTAACAGTTGCACAATGTGTTTTTCAAAGAAACACAGAAAAAAATAACCGAACTCATCTTCCAATATCAATGTTGACCGTGGGATTGTCCCAGATTATACAAATATTGAAGTTTTC
>NW_025136325.1:0-1192 GCF_004010195.1 Chiloscyllium plagiosum
TTGCAATCATAATTTTATAAATTCTGGTGAAGCCTGCTGGTTGAACTGAGAGCTGGATTATAACGCGATGGTACTGACAGTAGCTAATACAGAAGTTGCTGCCTGGTCACAAACCATTATTGAAATGTCATGATCCCAGGAGCTAACAGCAATAACAGAGTGAAGGCAGGGCAACGACATTTCCTTTGCTGTCATTAGTGATGGGTATTGCTGAGCCTGTACTAAAGAGATTTGCAGGCAAAAGCGCACTGTGGGAGTTGAGGAGCTCAATTGTTCACAACACAGACAGACATGAGTGGCTCTCAAATAGTGCCTTCATTTGACCACCACTGACAAGATAATATAATGGTTCAGAAGGGATTGGGCTTTGCTCCTGAACTCCCCTCCACTTGGCCTTACTCATCAGAATCTTGGCAAGAGCATGTTGACGTGGAAAATTCAGCCCTGTATGTCGAGACAGTACCAAAGGTCGTCATTGGAGACATTGGAAAATTGGTTGCCTCGTCTCCATTTGGGGTTGGAACTCTTCAGTGAGATATTTTGAGACGTTTCAACAAGTATAAAGTATTGAAGAAATGAATTGGTTGCATCGTATCTCCCTTTCTTTGCTCCCACACTCCAGCCTCATTACCTTGTCTTGCAAACAGCCAATGAGGGTTTTGCGGTAATAAATCACCATCTACTGTAATTGTGCCTTGAACTAGTTTTACAAAACTAGCTGTCCATGGCTTGAAATACTTACTCAATGTTTCAGGTTAATAATGATGATTTTATTGTGAATGTAGATGTACGCTTAAAATGACTGAATAGCACTTTTCTGACTATTAGCAGACCACCTGACAGTCCATACTACAAGGTCGATGGAAAATTATACACTCCAAAATCTATCATGAAAAAAGTAAGTTTGAAAACAATATGTGATTAATGTTTTGTTTCATTCAGAGTATAGAAAATAGAAAGGAAATTACTTTCTCGGTACTCTTCAGGAAACATCACACAGCAGTGCAGGGAACACCACTCCAGGCAAGAGCATTTGCATTACTGTCTCTCTGTTATCTGCATTAGAATTAGGGCTACAGAATTTTGGTTCAAAAATATTGTATTAGGAGAGGACATCAAAGACACTTCATTGTAAGTTTGCTAGCATTTTGTTATTGAGGTTTCTAAACTCTGAATATGAATACATTCAAGA
>NW_025136326.1:0-1192 GCF_004010195.1 Chiloscyllium plagiosum
TCTAGTGCTGCTGTGTTCGCCTGGTGTTCTAGTCCTGCTGTGTCAGCCTGGTGTTCTAGATTTACTATGGTAGCCTGGTGTTCCAGTGTTGCTGTGTTAGCCTGGTATTCTCGTGATGCTGTGTTAGCCTGGTGTTCTCGTGATGCTGTCGTGATGCTGTGTTAGCCTGGTGTTCTCGTGATGCTGTGTTTGCCTGGTGTTCTAGTGTTGCTGTGTTAGCCTGGTGTTCTCGTGTTGCTGTGTTAGCCTGGTATTCTCGTGATGCTGTGTTAGCCTGGTGTTCTCGTGATGCTGTGTTAGCCTGGTGTTCAAGTGTTGCTGAGTTTGAACGATGCTCTCGTGCGGCTGTGTTAGCCTGGTGTTCTCCTGATGCTGTGTTAGCCTGGTATTCTCGTGATGCTGTGTTAGCCTGGTGTTCTAGTGTTGCTGTGTTAGGCTGGTGTTCTCGTGATGCTGTGTTAGCCTGGTGTTCTAGTGTTGCTGTCTTAGCCTGGTGTTCTAGTGCTGCTGTCTTAGCCTGGTGTTCTAATGCTGCTGTGTTAGCCTGGTGTTCTAGTGTTACTAAGTTAGCCTGGTGTTCTCGTGATGCTGTGTTAGCCTGGTGTTCTAGTGTTGCTGTGTTAGCCTGGTGTTGTAGTGTTCCTGTGTTAGCCTGGTGTTCTCGTGATGCTGTGTTAGCCTGGTGTTCTCGTGCTGCTGTGTTAGCCTGGTGTTCTAGTGCTGCTGTGTTAGCCTGGTGTTCGAGTGCTGCTTTGTTAGCCGGGTGTTCTAGTGTTGCTGTGTTAGCCTGGTGTCCTAGTGTT
Source organism: Chiloscyllium plagiosum (assembly GCF_004010195.1). Lineage (NCBI taxonomy): Eukaryota > Metazoa > Chordata > Chondrichthyes > Orectolobiformes > Hemiscylliidae > Chiloscyllium > Chiloscyllium plagiosum. The sequence continues at coordinate 804 of NW_025136326.1, forward strand.
GGTGTGTTAGCCTGGTGTTCTAGTGTTGCTGTGTTACCCTGGTGTTCTAGTGCTGCTGTGTTAGCCTGGTGTTCTAGTGTTAGCCTGGTGTTCTAATGCTGCTGTGTTAGCCTGGTGTTCTAGTGTTGCTGTGTTAGCTAGATGTTCTCGTGTTGCTGTGTTAGCCTGGTGTTCTAGTGTTGCTGTGTTAGCCTGGGGTTCTAGTGTTGCTGTGTTAGCCTGGTATTCTCGTGATGCTGTGTTAGCCTGGTGTTCTAGTGCTGCTGTGTTAGCCTGGTGTTCTAGTGTTGCTGTGTTAGCCTGGTGTTCTAGTGTTACCATGTTAGCCTGGTGATCTAGTGTTGCTGTGTTAGCCTGGTGTTCTAGTGTTGCTGTGTTAGCCTGGTGTT
>NW_025136327.1:0-1192 GCF_004010195.1 Chiloscyllium plagiosum
CATTTCCACAACAACACCACCTCCACTTGGGGAACTGTCAAAAACCACACTGAGCAGGTTATTTCTGTGCTGCTTGACAGCTCTGTCAAAAAAGAACTCCCACCAATTTGACTATCGTGATGGGTCTGAGGGGATGGTAATTGGTCAGATTGTAATTATTCCCCTCATAGGGGACTGGACATAGTTCAGTAAATTTCCACATTGCCAGGGAGATGTCAGAGTTGGAGCTGGAATGAAACCGCTTCCCCAGTGACATGGCTTGTTGTGTAGCACACGTCTTCAATCCTATTGCAGGAATGGTGTCAGGGCCCATTGCCTTTGTCATATCTACTGTGTTCAGCTGTGTTTTTATGGCACGTGCAACGAATCGAATTGTTTGAAGACTGACATCTGTGATTCTCTGGGCATCATGGGTTGGCCGTGCACTCAACACTTCTGGTTGAGGATGGTGCAGATACTACATCCTGGTCTTTTACTCTGATGTGCAGGGCTGTTCCATTATTTAGGTTGGGGATTTTTGTGGAGCCCTCTCCTCCGTCATTTGTTTAATCGTCCATCACCATTTATAACTGAATGTGGCAGGACTGCAGAGCTTCAATTAGATATGTTGATCAAGTGCGGTAGCTTTAATGTGTTAGCATCAGGGTTTACGTTCACGTGGGTCTGACCCTGACATATTCACCCACACTCGTCACTGAGCCATTGATCGTGTTGATGGTAATGGCAGACTGAGCTGTTATCCTTGGCAAAAAAGTTACAGGTTGAGGTTTATTGCAGGTCTGCTTCTCCTGATGCGATGGATTATAGGACTACATGAATACGCAGTTTTGAGCTGCAACATGTGAAATGCAATTCTGCTGTCTGTTCCCCTAGTTCACACCGAGACCCATTCACCAATCAGCCCTCACCTCAGTGACCTACTGTTGTTTCTGATGTGGAAATATTTCCATTTTCAAATTCTCCTTCTGCTTAGGGTCTCTCCCCTGGTCATGCTTTCGATCTGACCCATTCCACTAAAGTATTTAACTGATTTTAATTCAACTGTTTAATTCATCAGAATCTTTTTCCTTGAGTAATGCCATCTTTTGTGTTTAAAGTGAACGTGTTTCCCTCTGTTTCTGTCCCTGACCATGATTAAGAGCTCTGTAGTGTCAGTGTATCCAGCCTTATGTCGTTCCAGAGCCAATGAATT
>NW_025136328.1:0-1192 GCF_004010195.1 Chiloscyllium plagiosum
CCTGCACAACCCTGGGCACTACGGGACAATTTCTCCACGGCCAACCCGCCCGAACCCGCACATCCCTGGACCCTAGGGGACACTTTCCCACGGCCAACCCACCCTAACCTGCACATCCCTGGGCACTACGGGACAATTTCCCAACGGCCAACCCGCCCTAACCTGCACATCCCTGGGCACTACGGGACAATTCCCCCACGGCCGATCCACCCTAACCTGTACATCCCTGGGCACTACGGGACAATTTCCCCACTGCCGATCCACCCTAACATGCTCAAGAGACAGGAAGTAAACATCTAAACAGATGAACACACAGTCATTGCTGGTGCAGAGCGACCAGGAGAGACGAGATAAGGATCTCGCTGTTGAGAACGCTGCCTTAGGAGCCCCTAATTATTTTGCAGATCGAGACAACATCCTGCCCCTGGGGAAAGAGAACCATTTCCCTTAGTATGACAGCTTTATCCCCCCCCACCTACTCCTTATCCCTCTCCCCACCCCTCCTCTGCTCACACCGTCATCAGGGAACCCATAGGACAGTCCGGAGAAAGGCCATTCAGCCCGCACACCCGCCCTCGTAGCAGGCTATCCCACCCCCAACACGGTGTTGCCTCTCCTCAGGCTGCTCTGCTGTCGAGTCCGGGAGGGGAGGGTGTTCGGGACGGGCCCACGCTCCCTCTACCCCTTTCAAACCCAGGTGTAAGGCTCCCTCTACCCCTTTCAAACCCGTGAGTGAGGCTCTCTCTACCCGTTCGAAGCTGGGAATCAGGCATCCTCTACCGCTTCAAGCTGGGAGAAAGGCTCCCTCTACTCTTTCGAGCTTCAAGAATGGCTCCCTCTACCCTTTCAAATCCCGGTGGTAAGGCTTCCTCTACCTTTACGAACCAGGGTGTAAGGCTCTCTCTACAGTTTCAAACTGGGAGTGAGGCTCCCTCTACACTTTCAAACTGGGAGTAACGCTCTGCCTACCCTTTCATACCCGGGAGTAAGGCTCCCTCTAGCCTTTCAAGCTGGGCGTAAGGCTCTCTCTCTCCCACTCCATCTCAAACTGAACGGGAGGGTGAGGGAGAGGAGAGATAGCGATTAAATTCTGAAGGACAAAGTGAATGGTGAGTGAGACAGCAGAGTTAGGACATCAGAGATCAGCACATTGGAGGGTGGAGAGTCAGAAGGGACAGAGAGAGAGAGAGAG
>NW_025136329.1:0-1192 GCF_004010195.1 Chiloscyllium plagiosum
TACATGTCAGTGTGATGCTGAACTGTGCATGTCCGTGTGATGCTGAACTGTGCACTTCTGTGTGATGCTGAACTTGTGCATGTCCGTGTGATGCTGAACTGTGCACTTCTGTGTGATGCTGAACTGTGCATATCAGTGTGATGCTGAACTCTGCCGGTCTCTGGGAGGCTGCAGTGTGCAAGACTGTGTGATGCTGAACTGTGCATGTCAGTGTGATGCTGAAATGTGTACGTGTCAGTGTAATGCTGAACTGTGTCTGTCTGTGTGATGCTGAACTGTGCCGTCTGTGTGATGCTGAACTGTGCACGTCTGTGTGATGCTGAACTGTGCATGTCTGTGTGATGCTGAAGTGTCCAAGTCTGTATGATGCTGAACTGTGCAAGACTGTGTGATGTTGAACTGTGCAGGTCTCTGGGAGGCTGAACTGTGTACGTCAGTGTGATGCTGCAGTGTGCATGTCTGTATGATGCTGAACCGTGCATATCTGTGTGCTGCTGAACTGTGCCTGTCTGTGTGATGCTGAACTGTGTACGAGTCAGTGTGAAAATGAACTGTGCAAGTCTGTGTGGTGAACTGTGCCTGTCTATGTGATGCTGCACTGTGCATGTCTGTGTGATGCTGATCTGTGCAAATCTGTGTGATGCTGAACTGTGCATGTCAGTGTGATGCTGAACTGTGCACGTGTCTGTGTGATGCTGAACTGTGCATGAGTCTGCGATGCTGAACTGTGCATGTCAGTGTGATGCTGAACTGTGCATGACAGTGTGATGCTGAATTGTGCATTACACTGTGATGCTGAACTGTGCATATATGTGTGATGCTTATTGGTGCAAGTCTGTGTAATGCTGATCAGTGCATGTCTGTGTGATGCAGAATTGTGCACGTCTGTGTGATGCTGAACTGTGCTTGTCAGTGTGATGCTGAAGTGTCCACTTCTGTATGATGCTGAACTGTGCAAGACTGTGTGATTCTGAACTGTGCACCTGTGTGTGTGATTCTGAACTGTGCATGTTTGTGTGATGCTGAACTGTGCATGTCTGTGTGATGCTGAACTGTGCAAGTCTGTGTGATGCGGGACTGTGCATGTCAGTGTGATGCTGAACTGTGCATGAGTCTGCGATGCTGAACTGTGCATGTCAGCGTAATGCTGAACTGTGCATGTCTGTGTGATGCTGAACTGTGCACGTCAGTG
>NW_025136330.1:0-1192 GCF_004010195.1 Chiloscyllium plagiosum
GACCAGAACTGTGTGCAATACTCCAAGTGTGGCTGCACCAGAATGTTGTACAGCATAATGTTACCAGGCAGTTAAAGCAGAAAACAGGATATTGAGATACTCAAAGGAATCCACATTAAATCCAATGGGATATTTAAACTTTGTGAATTCACATGTGGTGTAATAATTCGAATTTTGGTCTATTTATTTCAAAAAAGGGAACGGAAATCAGCAAAACTGACTCCACACTGTAAAGGAATGAGTAGACCGATTAGTGTTGGACGTTCTGTCGTTGAGAAAAGAAAAACCTTCATGACCCAATATTCTCTTGTTTTGAATGTCAGAGTTTTCTAAAATTCCGATGTAACAGTTTCTGACTTTCCATTTAATTTTAGGCTGGGATTTACTGGCTAAATTTGATGGATCATTTCTGTTCAGGATGGCTTCTCACTTCAATCGGTCTTGTAGAACTGATCAGTCTCAGCTGGATCTACGGTAAGTGGAACAGGAACAAGACTGAATTAAAATAAAATAATTAAGTTCAGAAAGGCTTGTGGGGATTTTCCTGTGCCTTCAAAACTGCATGATAATGCTTTGGGTGAAATGATATTCCTCATCCTTCTTCTCTGAAACTGATGAGAATTCAAATTACCTTCACCCATTTATATTCTCATTTTTGGAGCTTGGGTTTAAAAGAGGCAGTACAACAATCATGTGCGACACAATTCTGATCCACGGATGGACCTGAGTGTTCATCCTCAATTCCAAATTTTACTGCAAGACCTTGGAGCCTCTCAGTCCCTATCTGTCACTTCTGCATGGGTTTCAATCTCCTTCTCGTCTATAGCCATTTATCGAGAACTTCCTTTGCCTCAGAAATGAGCTTCACCCATTCTTCAGTGAAATGTAGAATAGATGGAAGTTCTATAGCTATGAAACACTGGAAATACTCTTCTGTATCATTTGGGTGGACGGATAGAGTTATGTGCAGTTTTTCACCAGGTTCTGGCTTGAACAGAATTTGGTGGAGAATGGTTCAGTTAAAAGAAATATTGCTGATTGCCAGTTAATTTGTAGATTTATCTAGGCCCCTTTGACTGATCTTGTGTGTCAGGGTTAATATGGTCACATTTTGGACAATTTTTCACGAAATGTTTAGACGTGAACTTTTAATCGTGGCAACATACTTCCTTAAACCTTTCCAAGGTGTTTT
>NW_025136331.1:0-1192 GCF_004010195.1 Chiloscyllium plagiosum
TGGTCAGCATGGATGGGTTAGATGGAAGGGTCTGTTTCCATGTTGCACATCTCAATGACTCTGACACTAAATGGCCAGTTTCCACATTTCAGTGATTCTACGGGAAACCCATTTGGACAGGTACCTAATAGGAAATGTTTGGAAATGTGTGGACCAAGGGGAGGCAGGTGAGATTACCTCAGTTTGGAATTATGTTTGACATGGATTGATTGGATCACAGGGTCTGTTTCCATGCCACATAACATTACGCCTCTAATTCTTGCTATCTCTGCATCCCTCCCTCTTCACATCTCTCCCTATCTCTGTCACCTCACCCAGCCTCACAACTCTTCCTTATCTTCAAAGTCTGTGAGAAGATTTGTAGCTCGGGTGCTCGTTGTTGTGGTTCTGTTCGCCGAGCTGGGATTTTGTGTTGCAGACGTTTCGTCCCCTGTCTAGGTGACATCGTCAGTGCTTGGGAGCTTCCTGTGAAGCACTTCTGTGATGTTTCCTCCGGCATTTATAGTGGTTTGTATCTGCCGATTCCGGTTGTCAGTTCCAGCTGCAGCAGACAGGGGACGAAACATCTGCAACACAAATTTCCCGCTCGGCGAACATCTTCCTTATCTCTAATCATTTCTCTCCAGCCTCAGACCCCTCCCTAACTCTAATCCCCTCCAGTCTTTCAAAGCTGTGCTATATGTGCTAAATCACCAACGGTCATTTGAGTGGGAGCAGCGGCCGAGTAAAGGCGAACCCGGGAGACTACAGCTAAGATAAGACAGTTTGTTTCAAAATTACTTACCTGTAGCTGGCAGCGGTGTTTTTTTTTTCTCTCTTCACAAAAAGAGCAGGAGCAGCAGAGGAAGTGACGGCAAACAGAGGGGCAGCCGGGAAGGAGAACTGTGAGTATAAATACTCACCCTTTAATCACCAACGGTCATTTGAGTGGGAGCAGCGGAAGTGAGGTTGGAGCGCATAGCTGGGCGGGAAGGTAAGTGATTAGTATTTGAGTGGGTGTGTTCTAGTTCTCCGACTTCGTCTGCAGGAAATGCAGTCAGATCCTGATCCTCACCGAACGAGTTAGGGAACTGGAACTGGAGTTGGATGAACTGAGGATTATTCGAGAGGCTGATTGATAGAAGCTGCAGGGACATAGTTACGCCGGAGAACAGAGGGAGCTGGGTAACAGTTAGAGGTGGGAAGGGGAAGA
>NW_025136332.1:0-1192 GCF_004010195.1 Chiloscyllium plagiosum
GGTGTAGAGAGACCTTTACTCTGTATCTAACCCATGCTGTCCCTGTCCCTGGGAGTGTTGATCATGGGGATGTTGTAGAGGCAGCTTTACTCTGTATCTAACCCCATGCTGTCCTTGTCCCTGGGAGTGTTTGATGGGGGAATGGTGTAGAGAGTCCTTTCCTCTGTATCTAACCCCATGCTGTACCTGTCCCTGGGAATGTTTGATCAGGGGAATGGTGTAGAGAGACCTTTACTCTGTATCTAACCCCATGCTGTCCCTGTCCCTGGGAGTGTTTGATCGGGGATGTTGTAGAGAGACCTTTACTCTGTATCTAACCCCATGCTGTACCTGTCCTGTGGGAGTGTTTGATCGGGGGGATGGTGTACAGGGAGCTGTATCTAACCCCATGCTGTCCCTGTCCCTAGGAGTGTTTGATCGGGGGGATGGTGTAGAGAGACGTTTACTCTGTATCTAACCCCATGCTGTCCCTGTTCCTGGGAGTGTTTGATCGGGGGGATGGTGTAGGGAGACCTTTACTCTGTATCTAACCACATGCTGTCCCAGTCCCTGGGAATGTTTGATCGGGGGGATGGTGTAGAGAGACCTTTACTCTGCATCTAACCCCATGCTGTCCCTGTCACTGGGAGTGTTTGATCGGGTGGATGGTGTAGAGAGACCTTTACTCTGTATCGAACCCCATGCTGTCCCTGTCCCTGGGAGTGTTTGATCGGGTGGATGGTGTCGGGAGACCTTTACACTGTATCTAACCCCATGCTGTCCCTGTCCCTGGGAGTGTTGGATCGGGGGGATGGTGTAGAGAGACCTTTACTCTGTATCTAACCCCATGCTGTCCCTGTCCCTGGGAGTGTTTGATCGGGGGGATGGTGTAGAGAGACCTTTACTCTGTATCTAACCCCATACTGTCCCTGTCCCTGGGAGTGTTTGATCGGGGAGATGGTGTAGGGAGACCTTTACTCTGTATCTAACCCAATGCTGTCCCTGTCCCTGGGAGTGTTTGATCGGGGAGATGGTGTAGGGAGACCTTTATTCTGTATCTAACCCCATGCTGTCCCTGTCCCTGGGAGTGTTTGATCGGGGAGATGGTGTAGAGAGACCTTTACTCTGTATCTAACCCAATGCTGTCCGTGTCCTGTGGATGTATTTGATCGGGGAGATGGTGGAGGGAGACCTTTACTCTGTATCTAACCCA
>NW_025136333.1:0-1192 GCF_004010195.1 Chiloscyllium plagiosum
TTGGATCACCCTTTGGGTGTGTGCTCTGTTCTGTGCCCTGCAGCTGAGGAAGGAGATATTGCCCTGAGAGGGAGCACAGATATATCCAAATTACACCTCGTCTCTTTGAAAGAACTCACAAATTTAGATCCAATCACCCACTTCATGATGTTAACATGTAAACTTCATATTTTCAATTCCTGCAAACTTCTCATTAAAAATCCTTTTGGACTCAAATTCCAAGACCTTTTCAGGTGGAATGTTCCAGATTCTGACAACTGTCTGTTCATCCAGAAACTGCTGAGGTCCATGTTGACTCTGGGGTTACAAAGGGCTGAATTGAAAGATGAGGTGCTGTTCCTGAGCTCCTATTGAGATGCATTGGAACAGTACAGGAGGCTGAGGGCAGTGTAGGTGTGAGCAGACAATGAAAATGACAGGGCTGCACGAGGGTGCTGCTTGGCTCAATGAGTGTGTTTTGGAGTTGGGTGTAAACAGACTGATGTGAGACAGGGAGAAGGTGAAGCCGAAACTCAGTTTCACTCTAGGTCATTCAGAAATTCACATGGTCCCAATGGGAACAGCCAGTTTTGAAGTGATACCTGCAGAATATTTGTTAACAGTTTTTAAAGTATTTTTCCTGAGGGCAGTTGAGAGTTAACCACATTGCTGTGGGTCTGCAGTCACATGTTGGCCAGATCAGGTGAGGATGACCGTTTCCTTCCCTACAGGATATTAGTGAACCAGATGGGTTTCTAACAATCAACAATAGTTTCATGGTCATCATTCGCCTTTTCGTTCTAGATTGTATTGAATTCCGATGCCACCATCAGTATGTTGGTATTCTAACCCTCACCCTTGGAATATTTCACATGTCACTCATCTGGCAGGAATACCATTAAGCCATTGCCTCCCTTTTTAGCAATGTTCAAAAGAAAGTGTACACGTAGAATGATGGAAATGTGAGATAAAATACTACAACGTCCCTGTGTCAGCCTCTCCAAAAGGTCAATCAACAGAAATTTGTTTGGGGGCGAAATATTTCACTTTTTTTGTGTGTGGGGGGGTTATTAAACAAAAATGAATCCAAATAAAAATCTTCTGCTACGGACACGTAATATTTGAAGCCGGAGGGTGATTACAGAGGCAGGGAGAGTTGTGGGGCCAGAGGGGGATTGTAGTCCAAACATCACTGTGGTGTACATGGACTGCA
>NW_025136334.1:0-1192 GCF_004010195.1 Chiloscyllium plagiosum
GAACATGGCCTCCACCTCCTTCTGGACCTGTCTAGCTTTGAGAGGATTAAGCCAATATGGATGCTGTTTTATCGGAACAGTATTCTCTACGTCTACATGTACAATAGCATTAGTTCTCCTCATATGATTCTTACATATGTCCTCATACTGCAATAACAAACCTTTCAACTTTCTTCTATGTTCCTGAGACAGACAGTTTACGAACCTTTCCGACTGGTCAAGGACTTCGGCATTTTTAACATACTTTGAGGCACATCAAAATCCACAAGATTTGGATTTGATTCCTCACTCTGCGCGGCAGTAACTGACACATGTTTCTCCAGTTCTTCTTCTCCTCTACTTTACAAGAGGGGACGTATACAATCATTTATAACCCACATGAAAGGGTCTTCGAATGCGGGAATTGGCAACAGAGGTGTTAGTTTCATTACTGCCTTTGGCCTACCTACCATTTGGCATGTATGACATGTATGTCAAAAGTTAACCAAAAGTTAGTCAATAAAAATGATTTTTTCCTTAGCCTGAATCTTTCGTACCACTGGGTGACATCCTATAGGTAGTTCATGTGCTACCCATAACACTTCCTGTCTGTATGCTATCGGCAACACAATCTGGTGCACTTCGGCACATTTCTCCTCTGCACTAACTTGACGTGGTCTCCATTTCTGTCTTACAATTCGACCTTTCAGATAATAACCCTCACGAATATCCTCTGCCTCCTTTTCAGAATACACATCCATATATAAATGTTTTATCATCTTGTCTGTCTGTTGCAAATCCCTTCGTCTTTCATGACTAAACACCTCTGTCTGATCCACTGCCTGTTCAGGTTTTCCTTGCATCATTACGGCAAACAGGGTGTCCGGTAACTGAACATCAACTCCTTCATCTTTGTCTTTAGCGGTGCTTCGTGCTGTGACTTATGATAGCGGGATCTGGTTACTGTACAGCCTGGGAAAATACCAGAATATTTCTGATTTAACTCCTCAGTTTCTTGGTCTTTCTTGTGCTTCTCCACAACCAGGGGTACCACTCTCAACTTGGACCCTGCTAAATCATTCTTAAGAACAAACTGGATTGCGGGAACTGACTCTCTGTTAATCATTCCCACTTTAACATCCCCAGTCATCAGTAGGCACTCCAATCGGATCTTACATAGGGGAATGCTAAACTTCTGTCCATCTATTCCACA
>NW_025136335.1:0-1192 GCF_004010195.1 Chiloscyllium plagiosum
ACTGATTACTGTGGGAATATACTGATCACGGTGAGAATGTACTGATCAGTGTGGGAATATGACTTACACTGTTACACTGTATTGATCACTGCGGGAATGTACTGATCACTGTGGAAATGTACTGATCAGTGTGGGAATGTAGTGATCACTGGAAATGTGCTGATCAGTGTGGGAATGTACTGATCACTGTGGGAAAGTTCTATTCACTGTGGGAATGTACTGATCACTGCGGGAATGTATTGATCACTGGGGGAATGTACTGATCACTTTGGGAATGTACTGATCACTTTGGGAATGTACTGATCACTGTGGGAATGTAGTGATCACTGTGGGAGTATACAGATCACTGTGGGAGTGTACTGATCATTGCAGGAATGTATTGATCACTGCGGGAATATACTGATCACTGCGGGAATGTATTGATCACTGTGGGAATGTACTGATCACTGCAGGAATATATTGATCACTGTGGGAATATACTGATCACTGTGGGAATGTACTGGTAACTGAGGGACTTTACTGATCACTGTGGGAATGTACTGATCACTGCGGTAATGTATTTCTCTCTGTGTGAATTAAATGTTCAATGCGGGAATGCACTGATCACTGTGGGAATGGACTGATCACCGTTTAAATGTATTGATCACTGCAGGAATGTACTGATCACTGTGGGAATGTATAGATCTTTGCGGGAATGTCCTGATCACTGCGGGAATGTATTGATCACTGGGGGAATGTACAGATCACTGTGGAAATGTACTGATCACTGTGGGAAAGTTCTATTCACTGTGGGAATGTACTGAATTCTGCGCGATAGTACTGATCACTGTTGGAATGTACTGATCACTGCGGGAATGTACTGATCACTGGGGGAATGTACTGATCGATGTGGGAATATACTGATCACTGTGGGAATGTATTCATCACTGTGGGAATGTCCTGATCACTGTGGGAATGTACTGATCACTGCGGGAATGTATTGATTACAGTGAGCATGTTCTGATCACTGCAGGAATGTCCTGATCACTGTGGGAATGTACTGATCACTGCGGTAATGTATTGATCACTGGGGGAATGTACAGATCACTGTGGGAATGTACTGATAACTGAGGGACTTTACTGATCACTGTGGGAATGTATTGATCACAGTGGCCATGTTCTGATCACTGTGGGAATGTACTGATCACTGTGG
>NW_025136336.1:0-1192 GCF_004010195.1 Chiloscyllium plagiosum
TGAATGTGTATATGATTAGGAAGGGTTGAGAGGGTTTTGGTGCTAATGCTGACAAATGGACTAGATTAATTTATGACATCTGGTCAGCATGGACAAGTTGTACCATGTTGTACCACCCTATGACTCAATGTCACCTCCCACCAGTGTGTATCTAATATGAGCTTCTCCCTCCCTCTTTTTTTTAGACTGACAGTGAGATCATCAATAGAGAACACAGCTAAGATAATTAGCCAAAGAATGATTCATAGTTCCTTGCAAGTGGGGCTATTTTGCCTGGAGCTTGGAGACTGGGGGAGGGGGTGAACTTATTGAGGTTTATAAAATCATGAGAGGCGTGGATATGGTGAATAGCCAAGATCCTTTCCCCAGGGTAGGGGAATCGAAAACTGGAAGGCATAGTCGAGAGGGAAAAGATTTAAAAGGGACCTAAAGAGCAATTTTTTCACACAGATTGTTGCGTGAAATGAGTTGCCAGAGAAAGTCGCTGGGGGGAGGTGGGAGCAGTGTTCGCGTAAATACACGTAAAAGGCATCTGGATGGGAAGAGTTGAGAAGGATATGAGACAAATGCTAGCAAATGGGACTAGATGTGTTCAGGATATCTGGTCAACATGGACGAATTGGAATTAAGGGTCTGTTTCCATACTGGACATCTCTATGACTCTATGCATCCCTTTATCCTCAACTGTTTCTCCTCCTCCACTCTGGTTAACAGGGCCCTCATTGATATACGCAATGAATTTACAAAAGACGCAACAAGGGTTCAGCTGAGATCGTTTTAAAAAGGTGGCAGCCACACTGCTGCAGTTTACAGGTGATGACCAAATCCTCTGAGGAAAACAGAAGAGTAGTATGTCAGACATTTTTGAATATTTTGAAGTACTAGAGTATTTGGGGATTTCATCTCTCAAATATCTCTCAATATGAACAGTGTGAAAGACACTGAGAGCAAAAAGATTATTGCATCATATTTAACTGATCTGAAATGAAGCTGGTCTTCTGGATGAACTAAGAGAGAGGGACTATTTTTGAGCTGCTGACTTTAATACATTTACATTGAACATAAATATGGAACAAGACAAAGACAATAAGATTAAAACGTTGATGTCAGGGGGAACAAATCTCATGAGTCTGCCACGAGGGGTCATAGTTTTAAGGTTTAGGAGGAAGGTATAGAGGAGACGTCAGAATTA
>NW_025136337.1:0-1192 GCF_004010195.1 Chiloscyllium plagiosum
CAAGGAACTCTGAACCAGTGAGCCTGACATCAGAGGTGGGTGAGATGTTTGAGGGGATTCTGAGGGATAGCCAATTGCATGCATTTTCAAAGGCAAGGGCAGATTGGGGATAGTCACCATGGCTTTTTGCATGAGAAATCGTGTCATACTAATTTGACTGAATTTGTTAAAGAGATGACAAAGCAGTTTGATGAAGGCAGTGTTGTAGATGTTTTCCTTTTATACTGGAACAAGTTGTTTGACAACATTCTGCATATTAGGCAAGTTAGTAAGGTTAGGTCACATGGGAACCAGCGCAACCAAGCCAATTGAATACAAAATTAGATTGAGGGAGGAACAGAGGTCGGTAGAGGATTGCTTTTCAGACTGGTGGCCTGTTTTAAGGTACGAGGGGAAATATTTTAGAGGAACGTAGACGCAATATTTTCATACAGAGGAAGGTGTCCATATGGAATTATCTCCCAGAGGAAGTGGTGGAATATGGCATCTTGATGGGTATCCGAATAAGGAGGTTTAGATGAATATGAGCCAAATACTCTCAAATCAGATTCGATCATAATGGGATATCTGGTCAGCACTTACACATTTGCATGCTTTATGACTCTATAAGAGGGATGAGCAGAAATTCTAAACAGGCATTTCAAGTGGGAATTCTATTCCCCACAAGTTTGAGATGTCTCTTTGTTTATATTTATTCAATGCTGATTTAGTTAAGTATTGAACAGAGAAGTGATTCTTGGATAATGGCACACAGACAGGAAAGTGGAGCTTAGACCACAACTTGATCAGCCACAATCTTAGTCCCTGGTAGAGAAGGCTCAAAGTGTCTAATGACCCACTCCTGCTCCTCAGTCCCATGTTTCTGTGTTCCATTCAGCCCATCAAACTGCTAGAATGAACAATTAGAAGCTACTTGCTCCTATCACAGAAACAAAGGAGAACATTCAGCCCCACAAAACTGTCAAACCCAGTGTGGGCTGGTTTGGAAAGTGTAATTGGAAAACCCAGGCTGGGGTATGAGAGACGGTCCTCATCACTCCTAACTGAGCTTCCCCTTTCTGTAACATGTGCTTCGTTTGTTGGTCAAGTTGTTGATCCAGTTTCACTGAGAATACAGCCCCCATTCCTCACCCAGAGATGGTCCAGACAATCTGGTAACATTCAATAACAGAGCTTCCAGGAAAATAACAGC
>NW_025136338.1:0-1192 GCF_004010195.1 Chiloscyllium plagiosum
GCCTGGGTTCTGCTACAAATGGAGATTTTTTTTGGCATTTTCCCCGATGTCATTCCACATATCTGTAGAAATTTCCAGCCCCAAATCCTGATCCCATGTTCTAAGCAGATGGTCCATATCTTCCGACACTTCATCACGTAATAAATGATAAAGAGTGCTGACCGAGGGTACACCTATTGGCCACAACACTCTACGTTCTCTATCTGATTTATAGAAAACATCTAATAACGTAGTCGTCTTCTGTATGTAATCTCAAATGTAGAAGTATCGAAAACGAGGTCTCCATTCGGTAATCCAAATTCCTGATGCAGCTGTTCAAAAGACATCTGGACCCCCTTCTCAAACAGATCCCCTAAACAGGAGATACCCCTGGATCTCCAGGATTTGAATATGGCATCTGTAAGCCCCGGTTGAAAACCCCATGCCCCCACTATAGGAGTATAGGGGGATGTTTTATGTGAATTACCCTCGTTTTGCCGCATTATATTCCAAGCTTTAATTGTGTTTAGTACTGTAGGGTTTCTACAGTGGTCCGTAATGATTTTCATCTGATCTAAAAATAAGAGGTTAATAAGAGGGCACTGTACTTGAGAAGCCTTGATGTCCATCTAGATTGATTGCGGGTTAGACGTGACCCAATCGGCTATGTAGCTTAACAAGGAACTTAACTGATACTTCCTAAATTCTGGAAAGTCCAGCCCGACCTCCTTGCCTGTGGAAGCTGTAGATTCCTTAACTTAATGAAGGGCCGTCTAGGATTCCAAATGAAAGAACCCAGCCAACCATACAATCTGCGCAGTGCCGGCCTCGGCAGTATCACCGGAAGCATTCTCATAGGGTATAAGAGACGGGGCAAGACACTCATTTTAATTAGGGCTATTCTACCGAGCCAGGAAATTGGAAGGTTTCCCCAACGTTGAAGACCCTGTCTTACCCTTTTCAATAGATGCACAAAATTGACCTTGTATAGCTGGGCAAATACTGCGGTGATAAAAACGCCTAAGTATAAGAAACCCTCCGTCCAATAAGTGGGACAGACTAGTGAGGCATGGCCTCTGATTTTGAAAAATGAATTTTGTAGCCTGAAAATGCACTACATGTATTAATAACTTGGATTAAGTGAAGCACGGGCATCAGAGGATTACTAAGAAAAAGGAGGTCATAATCTGCATATAGGGTAATTTTATGTTTA
>NW_025136339.1:0-1192 GCF_004010195.1 Chiloscyllium plagiosum
CCAGTGTATAAAGCCATTACACATCATACAGATAGTGTTCACTGTGATGGTACATTTGCTCAGTGGTTCGCACAGCCGGTAAGTCTGTAGGTTAAGTGGATTTACTATGTTATATTGCGCTGATGTGTCCAGGGAGTGAATTCAGTAAGTTCAGTGAATTGTCTGGGCTGAAGAGTTTCAGTTGTGAAGAGAGATTGGACAGACTGGGGTTGTTTATCGCCGAGTAGAGGAGATTGGAGAAGACATGACTGAGATGTACAAAATACTGAGGGATATGGATAGGATAGACTTAAAGAAGCGTTTCTTATTGATGGAGAGTTCGAACCCTGGGGCCAAAAGACTTCGGGAAAAGGCAGAAAAGTTTGAGTAGAATTCAGTAAGTTCAGTGAATTAGCCATGGGTAACGCAATGATAAGGTCAGCACTCACACGATGCCAGGTTTCATTCCAGCAGGTTTATTTGAAATCACAAGCCAGAGGCCTGGGGGGATAGAGACGGGAGCTCGGTCTGGTTGAGATGCTGTTCAGAGTGTTCCTACAGACTCGATTGGCTGAACTGTTTTTTCTGCATTATAGAGAATCTGTGATTCTATCAGAGAGGACACTGCCAGCGTTTACTGGGCTGCTAAGATATTGGAGGCGATGCTGACGGCGTTTAGTGGGGATGGAATTTTATTTATTTGTGTTTTGGAAGATTTGAAACTAAACCAAGGAAAACCGAATGGAAGTTTTCCAGAGTATTTGAGTTTTGGGGAGAGTAAATAGGGAGTAAATTCACTCTTTCAAGTTCATAAATTTCTGAACGTCAAGATTTCAAAACCATCGATGTAGGACAAAGAAATAATGGGAGCAGAATTTCTCTCATTCAGAGAATCCATTTCCAAAATATTTGGAAAGGCACATTTAGAGACACACAAGGAGAGAGACAGCCTGTGGCCAGGTAAAAGTGTAAACGTGGGGTGTGGAGGTTGGAAGGTGCGAGGAAACAATGTCTAATTTGGACGACTTTAGATGTAAAGAAATATCGGAAACGTATGCAGCTGAGTAAGATTCAGCAAGACATAACTCAGAGTTTTGAAAGATTTCTATTAATATTCCATATGAATCATTATAAATGGAAATGAGCAGATTTTGTATATTGTCAAGGGAAGATATTCCACAATGAATAGGAAGTGACCCGTCTCTTGGAGATC
>NW_025136340.1:0-1192 GCF_004010195.1 Chiloscyllium plagiosum
ACTGTTTGGGGGTTTTTCTTAAGCATGTTCGCAATTGAAATCTCATGACTTCTTTTAGCCCTCTTAACTCCTCATTTCAGATTGGTTCTACATTCCCAATATACATCCAAAGCTTCTTCCGACTTCAGTCGCTTAGAACTTGTGCATTCATTCTTTTTCCTCTGTGCGAGTCTCACAATTTCGCCTGTCATCAGTGGTTCCCTAACCTTGCCATTGCTATTTCTCATTTTCGCAAGAACATTCCTCACCTGAACTCTAATCAATCCGGCTTCAAAAGCCTCCCACATATTGAATGTGCACTTCTCTTCAAATAGCTGCTCCTGCCGAATTTTTGTGCACTTCTCTTCAAATAGCTGCTCCTGCCGAATTTTTCTTAGTTGGCCTTACCCCAATTTAGCACTCTTCATTTAGGACCACTCTCTTCTTTGTCCATGCGTACCCTAAAACATATGGAATTTAGATCACTCTCCCAAAGTAATCCCCCATTGAAACGTCACCCACCTGGCTGTTTCCATTTCCTAACACCAGGTCCAGCATGGCCCCTTCACAAATTGGACCAGTTCCATACTGCCCGAAAAGACACTGCTGATTGCTCCTTACAAATTCTGCACCATCTAATCCTCTAACACAAAGTGAATCCCACTTAATATTTGGAAAATTAAAATCTCTTTCATCACCACTCTGATGCTCCTACATCTTTCCATAATCCGATTACATTTTTGTATCGTCATCTCATGCTCGCTGTGGGGGAGCCTGTAGTACAGCACCAAGATTGTAGCCGCACCCTTCCTATTTCTCAGTTCTGCCAATATTGTCTCATGCTCGAGTCCTCCATATTGCCCTCCTTCAGCACAACCTTGATATCTTCTTTGACCAGGAATGCGACTTCTTCATCCCTTTTGTCTCCCTCTCGAACCTGCCTGAAGCATCGATATCCTGGGTCATTTAGTTGCCAATCATGCCCTTTCCTCAACAGTAATATCAATAATATCTTACTCCCAAGCATTAATCTTAACCCTGAGTTCATCTGCCTTACCTTCTGTACTTTTTGCATCAAAACAAATGCACCTCAGACCACCAGTCACTCTACGTTCATTGATCGCTTTCTGCATACTCTTCCCCTTAGACGCTCTGACGTCATTTCCCTGTGCGTTACAGCCTTTAATTACTACCTTCTTACTGTCCAGTAACC
>NW_025136341.1:0-1192 GCF_004010195.1 Chiloscyllium plagiosum
GTCTTCTGGCACCTCAGCTGTGACTATCAATAACACAAAAATCTCAGCAAGGGGCCCAGCAATCACTTCCTTAGCTTCCTACAGAATTCTAGGGTACACCTAACAGATCCTGGGGATTTATCCACCTTTATACGTTTCAAGACATCCAGTACCACCTTCTGTGTAATATGGACATTTTTAAGATGTCACCATCTATTTCCCGACATTTTATAACTCCCATGTCCTTCTCCACAGTAAACACTGATGCCAAATTCTCGTTTAGTCTCTCGCCCTCCAACACCCCCATCGCCTGCAACTCCACACATAGGCCGCCTTGCTGATCTTTGTGGAGCCCTATTCTCTTTCTAGTAACCCTTTTGTTCTTAATGTATTTATAAAAAATCCTTTGGATTATCCTTAACCCTATTCGCCAAAGCTGCGTCCTGTGCCCTTTTTGCCCTCCTGATTTCCCTCTTCAGTATTCTCCTACTGCTTTTATACTCGAAGGATGTTTTGGATTGGAATAAATGCAAAATATTACATCTTGATAAAAAAAGGCAGGATTTACACTCATGAAAAGTCAGGCCATGAGACGTGATATGGAAAAAAGAGACCTCGGTGTTCAGATTTTAGAAGTATGTGTCACATGTAGACAGGGTGGTTAAAAAGGTGTTTAGCACATTTATCCTCATTGCTCAGACCTCGGAAGATAGGAGTTGGGACGTTATGTTGAGGTTTTACAGGATGTTGGGGAGGCCTCTTCTGGAATACTGTGCCCAGTTCTGGTTGTGCTATCATGGGAATTATATTATGAAGATGGAGCGGGTTCAGAAGAGTTTTACCAGGAGGTTGATGGGAATGGATGGTTTGAATTTTAAGCAGAATCTGGATAGGCTGGGTCTTCTTTCACTGGAGCGTAGGAGGCTGAGGGGTGAGAGATTTATAAAGTCCTGAAGACTATCAGTAATGTGAACAGCAGGTGCCCTTTCCAGGAGGGGTCGCGATTCAAGAGTGGGTACATATTTTAAAGTGAGAGAAGGAAGGCTTTAAAACGAAGTTTGGGATTTTATTTTTTTGTTTTTGCAGAGAGAGTGGTTCACGTGTGGAATAAACTTGCAGAGGAAGTGGTAGCTGTGAATGCAATTACAATTTCAGGGTGGCACAGTGGCTCAATGGCTGGCAGGGCTGCCGCACAGCACCAGGGACACAGGTT
>NW_025136342.1:0-1192 GCF_004010195.1 Chiloscyllium plagiosum
CTGCATTCCTGAAGAAGGGCTTATGCCCAGAACGTCGATTCTCCTCTTCCTTGGATGCTGACTGACCTGCTGTGCTTTACCAGCAACACATTTTCAGCTCTATATCCTTTTAAGTGATTAACTATCTGAATAAAAAATGAAGTAGGAACTTCGGTCCGTCAATTTGGTGAAGAAGTCAACAAAGGTATACACAAACGTCTCTTCATGGAGCAACAGATTTACATCAATTCCTATTGAAATGTTAACCGTTATTCTATTTTTCCAACCAATTTGCTCAATGTCAAGTCTAACCACATTGCTCTTCACCTGCCACTTATTTGCCCATTACCTCCAATTGTCTCAATCACATTTGAACTTCTTTACACCCTGATCACCCACTCACAATCTCAGTTTGAGGCCATCAGCAGATTTGGAAAGATTACATACAATGCCCTTGAACAAATGTTTGATATGTTTTCTGAATAACTGGGGTCCAAACATCAATTCCTGGATTATCATGCTAATCATTACTTTCCTTTAGATCCCAACACTACCTCCTCTATAATAATGATAATTCACTTCTCCTCACCTATCCTCATCTCTTTGTCAATTACTGGCATGTTATTAGTGTCTTCCAGTAGGAAGATCGATACAAAGTACCTGCTCAATGCCTCAGTCATTTCATCATTTCCTATAACTAAATGCTCCTTCTCATCCTCTAAAGGACCAACATTTACTTTAGCCACTCATTTTCATTTTATGTATTTAGGGAATCATCTGCAATCGCTTTTCATGTTCTAAACTAGTTTTTTTTGTCTAGTGTTCTATCCTACTTTTCTTTACAGCTCTTTTCATGGCTTTCTGTTGACCTTTAATGATTTTCCAATCTTCTAGGTTCCTGCTGTTCTTGGCCACTTTGTATGCCTTCTCTTTAAACTTGATAGCCTCGCTTATTGCTTAGACACCGGATGCAGATTGCCCCTTTTCTTAGAGTTTTCCTTTCCACTGAATATACATTTGCTGAGGAATTGAAAAATTCCTTTGAAAACCCTCCACTGCTCGTCATCTCTCAGTATAAAGTCTTTGTTTTCAGTCAACTTTAGCCAAGTCCGCCCTCATTCTATTGTAGTCTCCCTTGTTTAAGCACAGGACCCTGGTATTGGATTTTATCTTCACAGTCTCCATCTGTATTTTAAATTCAACCATGCTGCGA
>NW_025136343.1:0-1192 GCF_004010195.1 Chiloscyllium plagiosum
GGGACTTTGACTCCGATGGCTGGGTCAGAATTTGCTGCGGTAGCTGCGGTAGATTATGGCGGTAGCTGCTTTCTTGTGCCACTACAGTCCTGATGATGTGGGAACAATTGGTCAGTGTTTATTTTTTAGATTAGATTACAGTGTCAAAACAGGCCCTTCGGCCCAACAAGTCCACACCGACCCGCCGAAGCGAAACCCACCCATACCCCTACATTTACCCCTTACCTAACACTACAGGCAATTTAGTATGGCCAATTCACCTGACCCTGCACATCTTTGGACTGTGGGAGGAAACCGGAGCACCCGGAGGAAACCCACGCAGACACGGGGAGAACATGCAAACACCACACAGTCAGTCGCCTGAGGCGGGAATTGAACCCAGGTCTCTGGCGCTGTGAGGCAGCAATGCTAACCACTGTGCCACCGTGCCACCCACACGGTGTGAAGGGAATGGGGGGAGAGGGATGTTCCAGGATTGTGACAGAGTGACACCGAAGGAATTGCCCTATTCAAATGGTTATTCTGTCTTGGAGAGGTGTAGAGAGTCAACTGATGGAGAGTTTAACCAAAGTACCACTTCGCCTCTCTACATCTCACACCAGCCATCCAGCAAACTGTGCTAACTTACCGCTGCTGTGGTTCTGTTCGCCGAGCTGGAAGTTTTTGTTGCAAACGTTTCGTCCCCTGTCTAGGTGACATCCTCAGTGCTTGGGAGCCTCCTGTGAAGCGCTTCTGTGGTGTTTCCTCCGGCATTTATAGTGGCCTGTCCCTGCCGCTTCCGGTTGTCAGTTTCAGCTGTCCGCTATAGTAGCCAGTATATTGGGTCCAGGTCTATGGTCTATGTGTTTGTTGATGGAGTTTGTGGATGAGTGCCATGCTTATAGGAATTCCCTGGCTGTTCTTTGTTTCGCTTGCCCTATAATGGTAAGGTTGTCCCAGTCAAATTCATGTTGCTTGTTGTCTGCGTGTGTGGCTACTAGGGATAGCTGGTCGTGTCGTTTCGTGGCTAGTTGATGTTCGTGGATGCGGATCGTTAGCTGTCTTCCTGTTTGTCCTATATAGTGTTTTGTGCAGTCCTTGCATGGGATTTTGTACACTACATTGGTTTTGCTCATGCTGGGCATCGGGGTCCTTCATTCTGGTGAGTTGTTGTCTGAGTGTTGCTGTTGGTTTGTGTGCTGTTATAAGTCCT
>NW_025136344.1:0-1192 GCF_004010195.1 Chiloscyllium plagiosum
TTTGAATTCGATGCTACTTTATTAAAATTCAAACTAACTTTGAACATTTATGCATTCTGGGTGTGATATGCGAGTATGACTGAAGGAAGGAATGTTGAAGATGGCAGATTGATTTTGTGCAATCATTCAGTCAACCTTGGATATGAAAGTAATGCCAGAAGTTTAACGGAACATAACCATGCTTCTCTGTTCATAAATACAGAAATAAATCCCGTAACTACTGATCAGTCATTGCAAAATCAGTAAAACATTGCATTGAGAAAACATCTATCATCCATGATCTGAACGCAAAATGTGCCAAGAAAAACGTGGGTTACAACAAACAAACGGCATGGATACGTTCACAGAGAATTGCACATGACAAACACAGTTCAGTTTGCTATTCCAGGATCAGAGAGGGCAGCTGTGGGTCAAGCTGTTGATATTATCGATGTTAAGGAACTGTCATGAAGTGTAATTTAATAGACTTCAATTACATTGTGATTATGATATTGGGGAAAAGTCAGAAGATGGATAGGACTGGGGGACATGGCTGATTAGACACGGTGGAGGGACGGTGATGTTCCCCATTTACCAGAGTTGGAATGTTACTCTTTATAACTCATATGAAGAACAGATTCAAGAATACATCTACAATGAGGAATCAGCAGAGACAATATTAATGCAATGCGTTTATGCAATATAAAGTACAGGAACAAAATGATTTTCTGCACACACCAATATATGCAAAGTACAAAGAGATAAGGTTGTTAAAAGAGACTCCTGATATTGATCTATATAAATTGAAATGTGAATTACAGAACTAGGAAAGTGGTATGCATAATTTATCAATCATTATTTGACCCACAGCTAAGATCGTGATTTCACCTCTGTCAGTGAATCCCCTCACTGAGATTCTATGGCCTAGTCTCTCATACAGTATCGGTGTGGGCGGGGGTGGGGAGGTTGTTGGAGGCGGGGGCGGGGTGTTGATTATCATTTCCTGCTGCTCTTGGCACAGACTATTTCAAACCTCTGCTTTCTCCATGGAACCAATCTATTGGCCTAATGGGTTCTGTTTAGCTGTCAATAACCCAGCTCTGTGTAATTGTTGGAAATAAATAATCTGGGATGACAGCCAGTATCAGCACAATGCTCACAGTGTATGGAGCCCAGACAAAGAGGAATTTCTAAACAAAGCTTCTAATTTCTG
>NW_025136345.1:0-1192 GCF_004010195.1 Chiloscyllium plagiosum
TATGTTCTATGTTCTATTTGCTGTGGGTTGACCAACAATGCCGGGAGGCAGGGAATAATTTCCCTGGATGCACTCACAGGAATAATCACCTTATTAGGATTTTACTGTGGACTCACAAAAGTCAGTGGGAAATAGAGAAGCAAACTTGTAAGGAGATCTCAGTTTTCTGTAAGAATAATAGGGTGGTAATGGTAGGGGATTTTAACTTTACAAAGCTTAGACTGGGACTGCCATAATGTTAGGACTTGGTTGGAGAGGAATTTGTTAAGTGTGCACAAGAATTTTTTCTGATTCAGTATGTGGATGCACGTACTGAAAAAAGAGCAAAACTTGACCGACTCTTGGGAAATAAAGCAGGGCAGGTGACTAAGGTATCAGTGGGGGAGCACTTTGGGGCCAGTGACCATAATTCTATTAGTTGTAAAATAAAGTTAAAAATCACGCAACACCAGGTTATAGTCCAACAGGTTTATTTGGAAGCATTAGCTTTCAGAGCAGAATTCCTTCATCAGGTGGTTATACCTAATAAAGGAGTGGTGCTCCGAAAGCTAGTGCTTCCAAATAAACTTGTTGGACTATAATCTGATGTTGTGTGATTTTTAACTTTGTCCACTCCAGTACAATACCAGCTCCTTCAAATCAGTCAGTTTAAAAATATTGATGGAAAAAGACAGACCGGATCTAAAAGTTAAAGTCCTTAATTTAGAAGAAGGCCAATTTTGATGATATTAGGCAAGAACTTTCAAAAGTTGATTGGAGGTGGATATTCACAGGTAAAGGATGGCTGGAAAGTTGGAAGCCTTGAACAATGAGATAATGAGAATCCAAAGGCAGTATGTTCCCATTAGAGTGAAGGACAAGGCTGGTAGGTGTAGGGAATGCTGGATGACCAGAAAAAAATGAGGTTTGTTCAAGAATAAGGTTTTGTTCAAGCGTATGTCAGATATAGACAGCAGGGATCAAGAGAATCTCTAAAAGAATATAAAGGCAGTAGAAATATACGGAAGATGGAAATCAGGAAAATAAAAATGGGACATGAGATAGCTTTAACAAATAGGGTGAAGGAGAATCCCAAGGGATTTTGTTTTTTTTTTTATCTTTTATCCCCAACACTACCGTCTAACAGCAGTAGTGCGTATTTTTCCCTAGCACCCATGTGACGTGTGTGCAAGTGTCGGACACAGTGAAGAAC
>NW_025136346.1:0-1192 GCF_004010195.1 Chiloscyllium plagiosum
CCATTTATCTCTCTACCCCCTTGACTCACAAGCCTCATTCCTGATGAAGGGCTAATGCCCGAAATGTAGATTCTCCTGCTCCATGGATGCTGCTTTTCTAGCACCACACCCTTCGACTCTGATCTCCAGCATCTCCCTGCAGTCCTCACTTTCTCCTGGATATGGGCCTAGTGCTGGCAAATGGGACTAGATTAATTTAGGATATCTGGTCGGCATGGATGAGTTGGACCGAAGGGTCTGTTTTTGTGCTGTATATCTCTATGACTGTAAGTGAAACAGTAACAATGCACTAGTAGCTGAATGCAGTGGACAAAGAGAGAGTTGCTCTCATTCTGTTTGTTGCACATCATAGTGCATATAAATTTTAGTTTCTCCCAAGCCACGTTCAGAGTGAGGCTCATGCATCTGTTCCCTGTGGAGCTCCATGAAAAAGCTGAATGAAGAATGCCTTTGGGAATTAGTTCCCAGTGAAATGTAAAAAGGCAGGGGGAATACCGTACAGACTTTATCATCCAATAATTAAATAAAGTTACATAATAATATAGAATTCTATTTAGAAATATAGCATTACCGAAGGACTATCAAGTCGAGTTGTTCACTGTGCTGTACATCAAAAGCTTTTTTTAAAAGCTGAAAGATGTAAAGGAACAGTAAAACACTTTTGGTAGGTTCAGCTCCTAGATAATCCTATATGGGTCATCTGTGCTGCTGTGAACTCAGTTAACCAGTACAACGTAACTCTCGCCAACACAGAACATAACAGTGCAGTACAGGCCCTTCGGCCCTCGATGTTACGCTGACCTGTGAAACCAGTCTGAAGCCCATCTAACCTACATTGTTCCTTATCATCCATATATTTATCCAATGACTATTTAAATAGCCTTAAAGTTGGCGAGTCTACTAATGTTGCAGGCAGGGTGTTCCACACCCTTATTACTCTGATTAAAGAACCTACCTTTGACGTCTGGCATATATCTATCACCTCTCAATTTAAAGCTGTGTCCCCACATGCTAGCCATCACTATTCAAGGAAAAAGGCTCTCAGGGTCTACCCTACTAATCCTCTGATCGTCCTGTATATATCTATCAAGTCACCTCTCAACCTTCTTCTCTTTCTAACAAAAACAGCCTCAAGTCCCTCAGCCTTTCCTCATAAGAACTTCCCTCCATACCAGGCAATATCCTGGTAAAT
>NW_025136347.1:0-1192 GCF_004010195.1 Chiloscyllium plagiosum
TGCTGCTTTGATTATTTTCTGCAAAATACCCCCAATCAATCCAGTTTACATTCATTCTCTCCCTTGTAGAATCTGTGTTATTGGTCTAAAATCTCTGGTGTGAGAAAGAGTGACACGTCTTCTTGTAATATTATGACGTAGGGAACAAACAAAAAGTGCTGAGCTCCTCCAGACGTTTCACTGAAAACCTTATGAGATGTAGATTCGAATGGCATATGACTCCAGACACATAGCGGCACTGATTTTGCTTTGTTTTCTAGAGTGTCAGAGGCTTCGGGGGAAGCTTACAGAAGCTTACAAAAACATGAGAGGCATGGGTATGGTGAATAGACAATGTCTTTATCCCAGGTTATAGGAGTTGAAACCTGTATGGCATGTTTTTCACTCACAGTGTGGTGCGACCATGAAATGAATTGGTGGAGCAAGTGTTAGAGTCTGCTACAATTATAACATTTAAAAGACATCTGAGTGAGATTTTAAATAAGAGGGGTTTGGAAGGATATTGGCTCATGTGATCCGATAGATTTAGGCGATCTGGTCGTCATGGGTGACGAAAGGTTCTGTTTCTATGTTGTACATTTCTATGAACGATGACTGCAGATCCACGTCACTATGGGTACTACTGATCTCCTCTGTCTCAACATCTCCTTCCAGAACAACGGCACAATGATTTCCCCTGACCTGTTTTCACTTTGCATTTGACTCAAAACCAAAAGCACTGTGGTTATCAGTCAACTGCACAATCTATATGTAACTCCAGATCCGTTACACTCTGTTTATCACTAATCTGCTCTATCACTAATCTGAATTCAGACCAACAGCTCTGTCAATATACTGATCTTCCCTATCTCTTAATGTGACTCCAGACCCATAGCCCGGTGACTACCACTGAACTGCTCAGTACGTGTCTCCAGACCCACGGCATCATCGTTACCACTGTGTGCTTTGTCTCTGTGTATCTGAACTCACAGCACTGTGGGTACCACTGTTCGACTCTGGCTCTACATGTGACACCAGAAGGAGAGCATAATTGTTATTTCTGAACTGCTGTGTCTATAAATGTCAGCCAAGCCACACCACAATGTGATTTCCAGTGACCTGCTCCTTCTCTCTGTATAAGTCCCAACACATAGTGCTTTGGTTACCACTCATCTGCATTGTACCTGCATTTGACTCAGACCCACAGTAATGT
>NW_025136348.1:0-1192 GCF_004010195.1 Chiloscyllium plagiosum
AAAACAGCATTCTCAGAAGTGTGCCTTTTGAAAAAATGCTTGTGCAACCTCAGTATTGACTCCGTGATCAGTCACTTTTACCCAAGGTAATGTCGGAATAATCCTCCCTCCTTCACTGTTTCAAGCTCTTTCTTTTCCAATAAACATTGAATTTATATTTCTTCCCATCGATCGTTCTTAAAGCGTCTTTCCGTACATTGTCGAGAGACCCTACTTGTTTGGTATCAGTTCTGATGAAATGTGGCTGACTTGTGAAATATTCATTCTGTCTCTCGCCCCGCAGACGTTGCCTGACCTGTTGGGTATTTCTAACATTTCCTCTTCTTATTTCCCAGTTGATGCATTCGATTTAACTTGCTTTCCTAGATAGGAGTTTTGAAGAAGATACTGTGTTTTTTTTCCCAAACGTTTGTGCTGTGTAAGCCCTATTATTTGCCAGTCTCCCCATTGTAATACATTATTTAGCAGTATTCCACAGGCAGGTATGTCTGAAGCTATGCTGTTCTTCACTGTGGGAGTTGGTGTAAAGACTGGTCTATGTTTATTGCTCAATTGCACCCTTCCACAAATCTCTCAAGGACACTGCGCTATTTCCTTTGTGATATTAAGATCAATAGTAGATTTCTCTGTGCTATATGTGATGAATTCCATTTTCTTTGTTGTAACCACCTGATCTATGTTGGAGCCAACAACCCTAAATTGTAACATTCAGGGAACCGGGGAGATTATGGCTGGTCTGTTTAGAGACCCGCAAATAATGTTCTGGGGATCTGAATTCAAATCCCATCATGGCAGATGGTCGGAATTTGAATTCATTTTAAACAAAGGAATTAAGAGTCTAATGAATCCATTGCTGATTGTTGGAAAAGCCCATCAGGTTCACTCATGTCCTTTAGGGAAGGAACCTGCCATCCTTACCTGGTCTGACCTACATGTGACTCCAGACCCACAGTGATGTGGCTCGCTCTTAGCTCTGAGTAATCAATGCTGGCCCAGCCAGGAACATCCACATCCCGTGAATGACTCAAAGAAAAGGTGTTCCAATGGTTGTTAGGGAGGAGCTTATCGTAAGATTTTTGATAGGTTACTAAAAACAGTTCGAGGGTCATTGAAAAGCAGTTTGGAGGATTTAGGCAGTTGTACGACTATGTGTGTGTCTCTCTCTGTGTCTGTGTGTGTGTGTGTGAGAGAG
>NW_025136349.1:0-748 GCF_004010195.1 Chiloscyllium plagiosum
GCGAAGCCAGCCTTGATATAATACAAAGATTCCACCATCCCAAACTTCTGGGAAAAAGGATTTCCACTTGAATGAATTCCCACTTTGTGAATTTCTTCTCACTCCAGTTGTGACTGAGGATGGAGGGTGTCACACCTTCCTTTTCTAGGCCCACTCCTCCACGGTTCACAACAAATTTTAAATGTAACCAGGTTGGTGATATGGTCGATGATTAAGATCTCAGACTGGGTTCGGTTCAGTGATAAGAACAAGTCAGGCAGATTTCTTTAGTCAGCCACAAGTTACTAACAGAATTAGCGGAGGAGAATGGTGGATCTGTGGGTGGCACTGCTTCCTCACATCACCAAGGAGCTGGGTTCAATTCTCACCTCGGGCGATCCTCCATATGACGTTTGAACATTCTCGCCGTACCTGTGCGTGTTTCCTCTCAGTGCTCTAGTTTCCTGCCACAGTCCAAAGATGAGCATGAGTGTTAGTTATGGGAAATGCAGGGTTACATGGATAAGGTAGGGGGGGCACGTCCAGGTGGGATGCGGTTTGGTGGATCAGTGTGGACTTAATGGATGGAATGGCCTGCCTCCACACTGTTGTGTTTCTATGACAATGACAACAAATTTGGACTATACAAACACCAGCGGGTATATCTTCTAAGAGAAAGTGAGGACTGCAGATGCTGGAGATCAGACCTGAATTCCAGCAACACATTTTCAACCCAGCGGGTATATACATAATTCACTCTCCTCAAGGT
>NW_025136349.1:836-1192 GCF_004010195.1 Chiloscyllium plagiosum
TAATCTCACACTCAGATCATAACGTTTATAATTGTTTTCTCAAAGTGCTGTGAGTTTTTGGAACTCTCTTCCTCGCAGAGCATTGGAGCAAGGGTTATTGAATATTTTTGAGGCACGGACAGAAGTTCATGAATAACAACAGAGTCAAGGATTATCGAGAAATGGGCAGCAATTTGCAGCGTAGGGGAAAATGTAGACAGTGGTATCAAATTACACGGGTCCAGAACATCCAGGAAGATAATGCAAAATGAAATGATAATATCAATAAAATGTTGAGGGGGAATACATGATGGCGAGATCCAGAAGGTCTGCTTTGCTGGCGCCTGCATCAACACACGGGCAAAGTGGTTCTCTAA
>NW_025136350.1:0-1192 GCF_004010195.1 Chiloscyllium plagiosum
TTATATTCCCCCGTTCGGATAGAACACTATCCCTGATTTATATCCCCCCGTTCGGATTGAACACTATCCCTGATTTATATCCCCCCGTTCTGATTGAACACTATCCCTGATTTATATCCTTCCGTTCGGATTGAACACTGTCCGTGATTTATATCCCCCCGTTCGGATTGAACACTATCCCTGATTTCCTGTGTTAGTTGTGGGTGAATGAGACTCCCTGCTTTACTCTTACACCAGACAGGGATGGACAACTGTTGTAGCTCATCCATGGGCTCTTTCCGTGTCTGCTTGGAGTTTCTCAGCTGGGAAGTGTCGCTCCGATGGTACAGGGAGTGGCTGAGGCTGGACCTAGAGTACGGTATACAGCCTCAGTCCCTGCCTTTCAGAAAGCATGGACTGACATTGGATGCAGTTCAAAAGAGATTCCTGAGGCTGGTTCCTGGGAGGAAGGGGTTAACTTATCAGGGTCAGGCCTTTGTTGGTTGGAGTTTCGAGGAATGGGCGATGACCTTATTGACCCAAGCAGGATAACCACGCCTGTCTGAGTCCTCCCCACAGCTTTCATTCCCAGCTGAAGTCAGAACAGGAGAGATCACAGCACATGAGCCTGCCACATTAAAGGCTCATTCCAACTGGTTCCTCACCTCAGAGGGTCATTGGTGGGTTTTGTGGCACAAACAAAGACAGAGGTCAAAGAGTACCAAATCTTTCTGTCCTTTATCCCACTGCCCTTTTAAATTAACCAGCGCTGCTACAATGTCACCATCCCGCCTCCTTCTCCCCTGACCAGTCAACCTCAGCATCCTGTTTCCATGGACTCGGGATACTCAGGTCTCCCCTGTTGTGGGATCAGTCCCGAGCAGCGTCTCTGAACCATTCCCATCAGTGACTCTGTCCTTTCCCACCACGACGCTTGAGAGACTCAGTTCAGCAACATTCCACATCTTCATATTCCGACCCTCCGGAAAAACTTACACCATTCATCAAGACCAATTAATCCCCAACTATCCACTCACAGGAACTGGGAGGGTGTGATGGGGACAGTGTCCATGTCCCTGTCCTGGAGGGGTGTGATGGGGACAGTGTCCATGTCCCTGTCCTGGGAGGGTGTGATGGGGACAGTGTCCATGTCCCTGTCCTGGAGGGGTGTGATGGGGACAGTGCGGATGTCTCTGTCCTGGGAGGGTGTGAT
>NW_025136351.1:0-1192 GCF_004010195.1 Chiloscyllium plagiosum
TCCAAGATGCACTGTATAAATTTACCAAGGCTCGAAACAAAGTACATTCCAAAGACAAGACACCGAAGAAATGGAAGGGCAGGGGAAGAAGATGAATGGGAGGGTTATGACTTGGAGCCAGTGATCAAACCTGGTTAAATGAAGAGTAAAGGACTTTAATTTATAACGTCAGGTTAGTAAGTTTGCAGATGGCACTAAGGTTGCAGGTATCGTCGACAGTATAAACGGCTACTTCAGGCTGCAGCGCGACATAGATAGGATGCAGATCTGGGCTGAGACAAGGCAGATGGAGTTCAACCTGGATAAACGCGAAGTGATGCATTTTGGAAGGAGGAACACGAATGCTGAATATAAGATTAAAGACAGAATCCTTGGCAATATGGAGGAGCAGAGGGATCTGGGTATGCAAGTACATAGATCCCTCAAAGTTGCCATCCAAGTGGATAGGGTTATTAAGAAAGCATATGGAGTATTGGCTTTCATTAAGGGGGATTGAGGTGAAGAGCTGCGTGGTTTTGTTGCAGCTCTACAAGTCCCTGGTGAAGCCACTCTTTGAACATTGAGTCTAGTTTTGGTCGCCCTACTTCAGGAAAATGCAGAGGCTTCGGAGAAAGCGCAAAGAAGGTTTACCAGGATGCTGCCTGGACTGGAGGGCTTGCCTTATGAAGAAATTTGGAATAAGCTCGGACTTTTCTCTATGGAGAGAAGGAGGAAGAGAGGAGACCTGATCGAGGTATAGAAAATAATGTGTGGAATAGATACAATCAATAGGAAGAGACTTTCCCCCCGGACAGGATTGACTAGTATGAGAAGTCATAGTTTGAAGGTATTAGGAGGAAGGTATAAAGGAGATGTCAGAGGTAGGTTCTTTACGCAGAGAGTTGTGAATGCATGGAGTCGGTTGCCAGTTGTGGTCATGGAAGCAGAATCATTGGGGACATTGGTGCGACTCCTGGACATGCACATGGATAGCAGTGAGTTGAGGGGTGCGGAGGTTAAGTTACTATATTTGACATTAGGATTAAATCTCGTGGGCCAAAGGGCCTGTTCTGTGCGGTACTTTTCTGTGTTATATGTTCTATGAGTGCACACACTGGGTATATCTAAAAGTAATGTGTCAACCTGGTGAAGCTACGACAAATAAATAGTTGCATGCCAAAAACCATAAGAAGCAACGGATAGACAAGGCTAA
>NW_025136352.1:0-1192 GCF_004010195.1 Chiloscyllium plagiosum
GCAGCGTCATCACGGATTTGGTAGAGGGAGATATTGTCTGAGGAATTCAGTTCTTTTTTTTTTAAATGATATCTAAAAATATTGATGAAGGCAGTGCAGTTGATGCGGTTTACATGGACTTGAATAAGACCTTTGACAAGGTCCATCATGGAAGGCTGATCCAAAAGGGAAGAGTCACTGGGATCCAAGGCATTTTGGTAATTTGGATACAAAATTAGTGGATAGACTTCTTCGTGTTTGAATTGCTTTCAGCAGTGGGTGTAAAACAGGGATCTGTGCAGCAACCATTGTTGGTTATTCTGGGGAATAATAACACCGATGTGAAAGCAGAAGGAGTCATTAGTAGGTTTGCAGATGACATGAAAGGTGAGGGGGATTGTCTCAGCCTGCAGTCAGATATCAATCAGATGATAAACTGAGCAGAGTAATGGTATATGGAGTTTACTTCTGATCACTGTGAGGTAATGCATTGTGGGAAGTCTAATCAGCGAAGAATGTACATCATGAATGGTAGTTCCTCCTGGAGTACTGAGGAACACAGGTGGTCAAGTCTCTGGATGTCTGAAGGTGTCAGCACAGGTTGACAGGGTGGGGAAGGCACCTGAACTGGGAGCAGGAGGGGGAATTATATCCTGATGGGGCGAATTGTTAGAGCTGCTTGAGAGGGTATAATCTAATCTCGCAGGGTGTTGGACCTTAAATAGTCG
Source organism: Chiloscyllium plagiosum (assembly GCF_004010195.1). NCBI lineage: Eukaryota > Metazoa > Chordata > Chondrichthyes > Orectolobiformes > Hemiscylliidae > Chiloscyllium > Chiloscyllium plagiosum. The sequence goes on from NW_025136352.1 coordinate 708, forward strand.
TAAGGCCAGAAAGAAGATGGAGGTTGGTGCACAAGTTAAGGACAGCAATTTCAGCAGATAAGGCAGGCAAGAATATAGCAGGAAATGCAGTTTAACTGATAATTAAACTGCATTTATTTCAATACAAGGGGCCTGACAGCTCAGGAAGATGAATTCAAGGCATGGATTGGAACATGGGACTGGGACATTATAGTTCTTACAGAAACAAATCTGATGGAGGGACAGGGCTGGCAGTTCATTGTGTTAAGGTGGAGATGCTACAGGAAGCATCGAAGGGGAGGCAAGAGAGGACGCGTGGTGGTGGGTTTTGATTGCATGAATCATCCCAGCAGTACTGAGAGAGGATATTCCTGTGACGCTGTGTTAGTGGAACTGAGAAATGAGAATGGGTCATCACTTTGATACGATTGTCTTACTGACCCCGAATAATCCATGGCAGACTGAGGAACAAACATATCAGGAGATCTCAAATATCAACCATAATA
>NW_025136353.1:0-1192 GCF_004010195.1 Chiloscyllium plagiosum
TCTTTATTTTCCATAATAACATTTTGTCATTCTCACCAATGGCAGTCATTCCTGGCACTGGATTACTAACGTTGAATTGTCAGTGATCAAAGAGGACTGTCCCTGTAGTTCTGCTCCCGACTCTCCACCTCCCGCTCTGTTAGTAACCTCTCAGTCTCCTGGGAATTGCATTGTTCCCAATTTTGCCGGATTCCAGGCCTTTAACCTTAGCGGAGCAGACAGTCGATGGTCTGAGGAATATCATTCCAAACGTCTCGTGTCCGAGGTAATAACAATTAATAACGATGTCTGTGCATCCTCCTCTAATCTTGTGAAAATCATTGTTGCGCACTGTAGGAACATTTATTGACCGAAATTGAGGAGGTTTTGAACCAGATCAAACTCCTATCTGTCAAGAAGATGGTCTAGATCCCTTTTTCTTTTCTCCTGAAGGCAAATGTACGGCAATGCAATTCAATTGGTGAAACTTCCAGGCTTGAACTGAAACATAATTTACTTTCACTATCGTTGTAACACAAACAAAAATCAAAGTGTGGACTAACCCAACTCTATTGGAAACCTGAACGAAATGAAACATCATTTAACTACGAAGCAGTCAATGTTCGAATATAGTAACATTGCATAAACCACACAAAACTGGTCTTCCTGCTACCGGAATGATATTGTGAAACTTGAATGGATTAGGAAAAGGTATAATGTGATGTTTATAATTCTTAAACTTCCAAATGGTTTTGAGGTGCGAATGTATTTTAACCTTGAAGAAATTTGACGCATTTAAACTTCCTTCCTGTCCACGATAGAAGCGGTTGGATCTGTTCCGAATTTCCAGCGGCTTCTGTAATTATTTAAGGTTTCTGACGAGAGCAATCTCTCACTTTTCGAACAAAACAAAACGAACCTTATGTTGCGAACAATATTCAAATAAGCAATGGGCAGAAGAGAGGAAAGCTTTCGAGCAACGCTGCCCGGATTGTCACGGCAATTAACAGGAACCATCGCCATGAAAACCCGAAAGCAACCTGACAAATGCATTTCGCCATAGAATGCAACGTTGGTGCTCAAGACTTTTCCTTGCAAAACCGCAACACTGCGAAGGCCGGGAATCGAACCCAGGTCAACTGCTTGGAAGGCAGCTATGCTAGCCACTACACCACCACCACGCTAGCAGCCAGGCCGTCACTTTTCCCAAACA
>NW_025136354.1:0-1192 GCF_004010195.1 Chiloscyllium plagiosum
CATCTGCCATGCATCCGACCACTCACCTAACCTGCCCAGGTCACTCTGTAATCTCCTAACATCCTCCTCACATTTCACCCTGCCACCCAGATTTGTATCCTCATCAAATTTGCTAATGTTGTTGCTAATACCATCTTCTATATCATTAATATATATTGTGAAAAGCTGCGGTCCCAGCACTGATCCCTGCAGTACCCCACTGGTCATTGCAAACAGTGGACAGTAAAGGCTGACTGAATAGGACCGACACTGAGCCTTGTACCACCAGCTCCACACTCACATCCTGCCTCATGTCTCCCGGTCATCTGTGCCTTTGACTTTTATTTCTGTAGCCTGCGTCACTTCTCAACTTATTCCCGACCGCTTGCAGGTATCGAATTAGAACATGCAATTATTAGAAACTAGGACAGAGTTGCCTTTCAGTGTGATAAGATTCTCTGCCCATCCCTAACTACTCCAGAGTTGAGGGGGTGAGTTACTTTTATTAACTCTTCAGCTCCTTCGCATGGAGGAACAGACATGAAACCGCTCGAGATGGAGTTCCTGGATTGAGAACCAGCGACACTGAAAGAACACCGAGATATTTACAACTCAGAAAGGTGGGTTGATTGGAGGGGGAATTGCCGTGGTAGTTTCCCCGTGTATGTGCTGTCATTGTCCTTCTAAATAAAATACAACAATCACTGGTTGGATCCTGGCAGGATCTAGGTGTGTGATCTGTGCATAACGAGGAAGGTGTTTTCATTCGGATGAGATGAAATGTCTTCCTTTCGAGACTGGGAATTGCATCCAGCTCTGGGTGATACAAACTCGGACTCCTTCCCAGTGATGCTGACAATACACCTTGCAGCCTGACTTGTTCACACTCTCGTTCCTGTTCACATCATCACCACCTTTGACAAAAATATTTCTCCCTCCAATTTTCCAAACAGTTCATATTATCACCTTGGGTTTCAAAGTGAAAAAAGCAAGTTGTGATAATCTGATGCTGTTCAGCAAATGCACTGCAGGAAGGTACCAAACAGGCTGGTGTTAACAAAGGCTCGTTTTGAAGCGCTTGTTTGCAGTGAAGAGCAGGCGCTAATAAAAGGTGTCCCTCATCTCGTCTGATTCTACATCCCGGGCTAGAAATGACCAGAGATCTCTCGCTGAGTTTGTTCAGGGTCTTGACTGGAAGAGACTATGACTCTTT
>NW_025136355.1:0-1192 GCF_004010195.1 Chiloscyllium plagiosum
AATTCATGAGACATGATTTCCCATGGAGAAAGCAACGTTGACTACCCCGATCAGCCCTTGCCTTCCCAAATGTATCAGCTGAAAAATGTGTTGCTGGAAAAGCGCAGCAGGTCAGGCAGCATTCAAGGAGCAGGCATAAGTATGTATGTAAATCCTTTCCCTCAGAATCCCCTCCAAGAACTTACTCACCACTGACATCAGGCTCACCGGTCGATAGTTCCCCGACCTTTCGGGTCATGTTTCCTTTTCAATTCCCACTGCTCCACTGCTCACAACAAATGTCAAATGTAACCAGGTTTGCGATAAGGCCGATGATATCGATCTCAGACTGGGTCAGGGTTAGTTTTAGCAACAAGTCAGGCTAGTTTCTGTAATCTGCTCAAAAAGCACGCTTATGATCCAGAGCAATGTTACTTAAACTATGGTGGAGAGATGGATGGCAAACTGTTTGGAAATTTCAAATAAAGAATCGATATTTCCAGTTCTAAAAACACTGACACACACACACACATACATAAACAAAATCTCTGCAATTTCAAGTTGAACGCGCTTTGTCCATATATTATTGTAACTCATGACAAAAGGAAAAAGTGAGAGATTGTTCAAAATGTTATTCTGCTTCTGAAGACATTCTACTCACACAAACTGCTAGCAATGGGATTTGATCTTGGAACAGTTGGATTTGGCTGAATTCCCTTTACATTAGGCAGTGGAGAGATTCCAATGAATTCTGGCCAGGGATCGCCCAAGGGTATCACAGTGGCTCAGTGGTTAGCACTGCTGCCTCACAGCACGAGGAACTTGCGTTCAATTCCAGACTCGGGTGACAATTTGTGTAGAGGTTGCACATTCTCCCCATCTAATGGTTGCTCCAGTTTCCTTCCACATCCAAAGCTGTGCTGGTTAGATGGATTGGTCATGATAATTTATCCAAAGTGTTCAGGGGTTTCTAGGTTAGGTGCACCGGTTGGAGTAAATGTAAGGGAGCGGGACTGGTAAGGTTGGTATGGACGTTTTGTGCAGAAGGGCATGTTTGCACACTGTAGGGATTCTATAAAAATAAGAATGGTAACGATGACTGTAGATTTTTTGTTTTAGCTCGCACTCATTGCTGTCATGAGGAACAATGAAGGAATCTCTCTATCTGAGCGGAATCACTCAATAATGTCATCCTCTCCCAAACTGGACCATG
>NW_025136356.1:0-1192 GCF_004010195.1 Chiloscyllium plagiosum
ACATTATTAAATTGGAAAGGGGGCAGAAAAGATTTACAAGGGGGTTACCAGATCTGGAGGGTTCGAAGTTATAAGGCTGAATAAGATGGGATTTTTCTCACTGGAGCAGGGGAGGTTGAGCAATGATCTTATAGAGGTTTATGTAATTATCAGGGGCACAGGTAAGATGAATAGACAACACCTTTTCCCCAGGGTATGCAAGTCCAAACCTAGGCAGTACAATTTTAAGGTGAGAGAAGAAAGTTTTAGCAGTGACATGAGGGGCAACGTTTTCACACAGAGGGTGATGCGTGTATGGGACGAGCTACCAAAAGAAGTGGGAGGCGCAGTTACAATTACAACATTTAAAAGATATTTACACAGGTACATAAATAGGAGTGGTTTAGAGGGAAATGGGTCAAATGCAGGGAAATGGGACTAGTTTAGTTTGGGAAACTTGGTCAGTGTGGATGAGTTGAACTGTAGAATCTGTTGCCATGATTCTGTGGATTGGGATGATATTTAAACAGAATTTTTGACATGCGGTATTGAGCTTACCTGAATGTGTGCATCGTTGGTTGATTTGAGCATTTATTGTCCCTGTCCCTAATTGCCCTCTTGGGATGGTGAGGGTGAGCTACCTTCTTGAACCGCTGCAGTCAATGTGCTGTAGGTTGACCCACAATGCCCTTAGGGATGGGATTTCTTTTTAAGATTCCCTACAGTGTGGAAACAAGCCCTTTAGCCCAACCAGTCCACACTGACTCTCCGAGAGCAACCCACCCAGACCCATTCCCCTACATTTACCCCTTCACCTAACACTGCGGGCAATTTAACATGGCCAATTCACCTAACCTGCACATTTTTGGACTGTGGGAGGAAACCGGAGCACCCGGAAGAAACCCACGCAGACACGGGGAGAATGTGCAAACTCCACACAGACTGGAATTGAACCTGGTGAGTGGCTCCACTTGTAGGAGTGGTAATCCCATGTATCTGCTGCCCATGTCCTTCAAGATGGAAATGGTCAAACCTCAAGGAATTAAAGTCTAGGTATGGGGCAGCTGAGTCTTTAACTCTGATTTTGTGAATTAAAAATCAAGGCTTTTCAATTTCTTGTTTCAGACCGTGAAGAACAAATCAATGAAGCTGTGGCAGCAGAGATAAGTAAGTCAAGTACTAACCTAGCTCTGACAGTGTACTGTAATGTCTT
>NW_025136357.1:0-1192 GCF_004010195.1 Chiloscyllium plagiosum
ATAATCATCAGCCATTTCAGCTGCTAATCTTGCCGTTTTAACTCCCTGCTCTTGCACGTGAATTCTCACTACTTCAGGAAGTGACTTTTTGAACTCCTGTCTAAATGCCAACTTCTGAAGTTCAAACTGCCTCTCTTTCTTCCTTTCCCCTCTCTCCTTTTCTCTCTCTCTTCTGCTCTCTCTCTTTCTCTCTATTTTTCTCTCTGTTCTGCTAAAGTGATTTGTTCTTTGTCTCTTTACTCTGCTTTTAATCGTAATTAAAACTGTTTCATTTATTTTTCTCAAGCTTTATCTTTTGCTTATACTTTTAAGCTGGTACATTCTCAATTGAATTTTAGCCATGCTCAAAGACTCTGATGGTGTTTCCAGCAAGTTTAAATGTTGAGCTATTGATGCAATAACCACATCTTTTTTCAGAGACACAGGCAATTTCAGTTCCAGCAGCTTTTCCCTGATGACCTTTTGTAAACCTCTCAAAGTCACTTCTTCCACCCCCAGAAAATTCTTAGTGACTGAAAGAACCATTACCGCACCAAACACTGTTTAATCCAAACAAATTCAACACCCAGAACAAAAGTTAGTAACACCTAACTCTCACTTTGAGTCAAACAACCCGCATCCCAATTTGAAACTATAAAATAAATCATGCAAAACAAATCAATACAGGATTTTTATATTTAATAGTAAGGTCCTGGGGAGAATTGCTGAACAAAGAGACCTTGGAGTGCAGGTTTGTAGCTCCTTAAAAGTAGAGTCGCAGGTTAGTGAAGAACGCATTTGGTATGCTTTCCTTTATTGAACAGAGCATTGAGTATAGGAGCTAGTAGGTCATGATGCGGCTATACAGTACATTGGTTAGGCCACTTGTGGAATATTGCGAGCAATTCTGGTTTCCTTCCTATCGGAAGGATGTTTTAAAACTTGGAAGGTTTCAGAAAACACTTACAAGAATGCTGCCAGGATATGAGGATGTAAGCTATCGAGAGAGGCAGGATAGACTGGGGCTGTTTTCCCTGTAGTGTGGGAGGCTGAGGTGTGACTTTACAGAGGCTTATAAAATCGTGAGGGGCATGGATAGGATAAATAGACAAGGGCTTTTCCCTAGGATGGGGGAGTCGAGAACGAGAGGGTGGGAGAGGAAAGATAGAAAAAGCAACCAAAGGGGCAACGTTTTCACTCAGAGGGTGTTGCG
>NW_025136358.1:0-1192 GCF_004010195.1 Chiloscyllium plagiosum
TTATTTGCAATCTATACTGACAGCCTGAAGGAGCGAGCTGAGTGCAATATACATCCGAGTTTGAGTATAACACTGAGAATCAAAAGGCAGGCTGTTATTTAATGGGGAGGACTTCCAGAAAAGGAGCCGTAAAGGCATTGGAGTCTTCCTGTGTATGAAACATAAAGTCAGCATGCTGATGCAGCAGGTTGGTACGTTAGGCAGTTTCCTGGGATGAAAGGGTTGAGTTATTTAGAATCTCTGAAATGGTGAAGTGATAATTTATTAGGGTTTAAATGAATGAGGAGTGATCCTGCTGAAACCTACAAGACACAGAAGGGATTGGAGAAGGTAGATGTTGAGAAGTTTTTTCCATTCTTGAGCAAGCTGTCGAACTCGATTATATAGATACCGAATAAGGAACACCGATTTCAATCTGAGATGCAGAGTCATGGCTTCTCTCCGAAGGTAGTAAATGTCTGGAACTCCCTAACCCAGAGAGGTGTGGAGGGATACAAGGAGTCGGCAAGATAGTGGAGTTAAGGCCTGGGGTAGATAAGCCAAGTTCTATCAATTGACAGAGTTAGCTTGAGGGACCGATTGACCTACTCCTGTTCCTATTTATTAATTTCACATGTCATGCTTTTGGAAAGTAACGGGTTATTTTGCTGGAAATCGTGTTGTACAATGTTGCATTCAGGGAGAGTAGGGGATTTGTTTTGTTAACCCCGGGTGGGGTATGTGGCTGTATTCCCAGCGTATCTGGGTCTGCAACATGACCCACATCTGGAGCAGAGGTTACAGCGAGGAGAAGCGTGGAAACAGAGACTGGGGGTTGGCGTGGTGGTCACTTCCTGTTCCAGCCTGGATTTTCCAAGAACATTTCCAAAACTACACCTAACCATCGGAGTGGCCTCGATCTGCCCCTGTTCCGCAGGTCCGAGGGCTGAATGGAACTGAGGGACACAAGTGGGCCATTCGGCCCTTTCACACTACTCCACCGGTATATAAGGTCATGGCTCGTCTCATTGTGATCCCAGCTGCACGTTTGTTTCCATGCACCATTATCCCTGATTCACCTGTCCATGAAAAATCAGATAAAGCCAGCTTCGATATAATATAAAGATCCAGCCATCCCAAACTTCTGGGAAAGAAAATTCCCAGTTGACTGAAATCCCACTTTGTGCAGTTCTCCTAATTCCTGCTCTGACGG
>NW_025136359.1:0-1192 GCF_004010195.1 Chiloscyllium plagiosum
CTGACTATGTGGGCACTGACTATCCCGGCACTGACTATCCAGACTGACTATCCGGGCACTGGCAATCCAGGCACTGACTATCTGGCTCTGACTATTCCGGCACTGACTATCCAGACAATGACTATCCGGGCACTGACTATCCCGACTCTGAATATCCGGACTGACTATCCAGACACTGACTATCCCGGACACTGACTATCCCAGCACTGACTATCCGGACACTGAATATCCAGGCACTGCCTATCCGGGCACTTACGATCCCAGACACTGACTATGCGGACACTGACAATCCGGGCACTGACTACCTGGGCACTGACTATCCGGGCACTGACTATCCCAGAAACTGACTATCCCGGAAACTGACTATCCGGAAACTGAATATCCGGGCACTGACTATCCAGACACTGACTATCTGGGCACTGACTATCCAGGCACTGACTATCCCGGGCACTGACTATCCCGGGCACTGACTATCCCGGACACTGACTATCCCAGCACTGACTATCCGGACACTGAATATCCAGGGACTGACTATCCGGACACTGACTATCCCGGGCACTGACTATACCGGACACTGACTGTCCCGGGCACTGACTATACCGGACACTGACTATCCGGGCACTGACTATCTTGACTCTGAATATCCAGACTGACGATCAAGATACCGACTATCCAGATCCTGACTATCCCGGCACTGACTGTCTGGGCACTGACTATCCAGACAATGACTATCCAGACACAGACTATCCGGGCACTGACTATCCGGGCACTGACTATCCAGGCACTGACTATCCGGGCACTAACTGTCCCGGGCACTGACTGTCCGGGCACTGACTATCCAGACAATGACTATCCAGACACAGACTATCCGGGCACTGACTATACCGGGCACTGACTATCCGGGCACTGACTATCCGGGCACTGACAATTCCGTCTCTGACTATCCGGGCACTGACTATCCAGGCACTGACTATCCGGGCACTAACTGTCCCGGGCACTGACTGTCCGGGCACTGACTATCCAGACAATGACTATCCAGACACAGACTATCCCAGCACTGACTATCCCGGGCACTGACTATCCGGGCACAGACTATCCGGACACTGACTATCCGGACACTGACTATCTGGCTCTGACTATTCCGGCACTGACTATCCAGACTGACTATCCGGACACTGACTATCCGGCTCTG
>NW_025136360.1:0-1192 GCF_004010195.1 Chiloscyllium plagiosum
AGAGACAGCAATTCTGTGGAGTAAAGAGAGGAACTGCTGCTCTCTTGCATAACCACATGGATTTATGGTATCAATGACAAAGTCAAGAACTATTGTTTACGACAACAATGACGGGTACTTTATTCTCTCCAACAAAGATAGCGACTGTTGGTCACTCTTGTAATCATAGTGACGGTTCTTTCTTACAGTAAACATCTGGATTACTGGTCTTCACACGGGAGACAAAATTGCTGTAATCTACAAAAACAAACCTCTGGACTGCTGCTCTCCACAATTAGAACAGTTACTGCTGTTCTCTGTGTAATCGAAAATTATTCCTTTACTGTAAAATTAATTAACCATTGACTGTGAAATTTAAAAGAGAATGTTTTTCTTAAATTCAATGCAGTACAGAGCTTTGTAAACGATGCTTTGGTGAAGGTCTGAAGTCAGCTTATCTCTGTTTGAATTCTGTAAACATTAAAACTGAATCTGTGATAGACATTAGACAACAGGCAATAGACAATAGACAATAGGTGCAGGAGTAGGCCATTCTGCCCTTCGAGCCTGCACCACCATTCATTATGATCATGGCTGATCATCTTCAATCAGTATCATGTTCCTGCCTTATCTCCATAACCCTTGGTTGCACGATCATTGAGAGCTTTCTCCAACTCTTTCATAAAAGTATTCAGATTTTGGGCCTTCACTGCCTTCTGGGGCAGAGCATTCCACACACCCATCACTTCCTGGGTGAAGAGGTTTATCATCATGTCTGATATAAATGGCCTACCCTTTATTTGTAAGCTGTGTCCTTTGTTTCGGGACTCACCCATCAGCAGAAACATGTTTCCTGCCTCCAGAGTGTCTGATCCTTTAATAATCTTATACATCTCAATCAGATCCCCTCTCAGTCTTCTAAACACAAGGGTATCCAAGCCCAGTCGCTCCAATCTTTCAACATAAGATAGTCCCGTCATTCCAGGAACTGACCTCGTGAATCTACGCTGCACTCCCTCAATAGCCAGAATGCCTTTCCTTAAATTTGGAGAACAGAACTGCACACAATTATCCAGGTGCCGTCTCACCAGGGCCCTGTACAGCTGCAGAAGAACCTCTTTGCTCCTATACTCCATCCCTCTTGTTATGAAGTCCAACATGCTATTTGCTTTCTTCACTCCCTGCTGTACCTGCATGCTTGCCTTCATTGACT
>NW_025136361.1:0-1192 GCF_004010195.1 Chiloscyllium plagiosum
GATAAAAATTAGCACTGAAAGATATGAGATGCTACACTTTGGAAGAAGTAATAAGACAAGAGTGAACTCAAACCATGAAGATAGGTTAGTCTTGCTTTTGGAACAGAGAAGGGTGAGGGGTGAACCTGACAGAGGTGTATAAGAGCATGAGAGGTATGGGCAGAGTGAACAGACAGCAGCTGTTCCCCTGAGTCAAAGGGTCTAAAACAAGGGACACATGTTTGAAGCGAGAGAGAAGATATTGAGAGAGGAATTGGGGAATCCGTTTTGAACCCAGAGAACGATTTGTGTCTAGAATGCATTGCCTGGGAGGGTGGTTCAGGAAGGTAACCTCACAAACTGTATAAAACACTAGCATCAGCACTGGATGGTGCAGATTCGATTAGCCTTGTCTTTATACATGATTCCATGTGGTGGCAGCCAAGAAAGCTCTGATACATTCTGAAACACCAACCAACGGTACTTGTTGGTTTGTTCTGGCGAACTGTGCTCAGTAAGTGGCGAGTTTACAAATCAACATCATCCCATGGAATATCGCATTTACTCAACCTAGGATAGCTCAGCCATCTGTTAATATATCCAGGATAAATCACGTGCTCAGTGCAAGCATCGTCCCTCCAAAGTAATAACATAATTCCAACTGTTTGACACCATTATTTTAAGGACACCAACAACATAGACACAGACTTCCTTTCATTACTATAGAGATTTGTATCTGTAAGGTTGCTATTTCTCAGAAAAATAATAAACTCCATCCTATATGTTCGCTTTGACAATGAGTCAGTTTTGCTGTTTGCCTGCGAGCTGTTCATCACAGCATGACAGCTTGTGTGACACTCCATCCACCACCAGTAATGTTTACTCCCAGCTAACCCAGCACATGAGATGCGCTGCTGGCACTCCCTCCCACCAGCCACTTGGACAGACCAACATAAACTGGACTGGAACTCTCAAGGTCAATTAATGCTGGTCGAGCTCCATTAAAATTCCAAATGAATTGAAACGACAATTGGATTTTCTAGAATTATTGAAAAATGCAGAGTCTGATTTTTATTCATCTGATGAGTTTGACACTGTCTTTATTGTTGTGTTATCTATGTCCATGAAACCATTTTGTACATAAAAGAACAAAAAATGGTCAGGTCACAAATAGAGTCACAGAGATGTACAGCATGGAAACAGACCCTTCGGT
>NW_025136362.1:0-1192 GCF_004010195.1 Chiloscyllium plagiosum
TGATGATTTGAAGGCTTATAGTGCAACCACTATGACATCACCATCCTACTCTTACTTGTTTTCACCATCCACAAAACCTCATTGGATATTATCTCAATTATTTCATCTTTAAATACTGGAGTGATACTTGCCTTTATGTGAACTATTGGTAATTAAATCGATTTTTCATTTACATCACGTTTTCGCAGTGATTTTCACATCTGCAGCACCCCTTCTCAAGGCACAGTGGAAATATGGAACTGTAAATGGGTGGGAGCTGCACATCCTGTTACTCCCAGCATTGGCTACAAGTTTCCCGACACTGGGCAGTGATCCAACAGAGTGTTACCGAACCAATGCAACAGCCTGGGCTTGTATATGAATGAACCAATGCGGTCTGCACAGCTCCCCACGCTGGACATTTAGCCCAGGATTATAGATCCAGCATTGGTGTGGGGCTGCACGTAGTTTCACTCTGGACATTACCGGGTTGCATGCATCTGTACACTAGTTGGATCTACACAGTGCTCCATCCTGAACGTATAATGGATGGGCTGGTTTTGTGAGTTGGATTGTGAATGTGAGAGAACTAAACATCTGGCAATACCTTTATTTTGTGTTTTCATTCTTGTGATTGGACTCTTCAAATCCTGACTCATCCGGTTAGACTCATCCCTCTGGATGAGTCATGGTGACTGTTGTTACAGCATCTGGGTCGACAACATGCCCAACAAATGGAGCAGAGGCTGCAGAGAGGGAGTCTCTTTAAAATGGAATGAGGGAATCACTATCAGATCAGCCGTGGTCTAAGTGAATTATGGGGCAGGATTGAATTGACCACTAATGCAACTTATTCATATATTTCTGTTTATAACAAGCAAACTCCCTTTCTCTCGCCCAGTGTCCCATACTTGTGGGGAGTGAGTCACCACCTCCTGTTCCAGAATAACAAGATCCTGAGGCCTCACGTGCCTCCAGATTTCCCTGTGTCCCAGTCTCGAGCAGTTCAGTAACTGTCTCCTGTTCCTGTGTCCCAGTCTCAAGCAGTTGTGTGACTGCCTCCTGTTCTTGTCTCCCAGTCTCGAGCGGTTGAGTGACTTCCTCCTGTTCTTGAGTCCCAGTCTTCTGCAGCTGCCTTGAGTGACTGCGTCCTGATCCAAGGTTTGTGAAAATAGATGTCCGCCTCCTGCTGCTGAGTAACAGGCTCCAATAT